>NW_024736744.1:921735-934098 GCF_018991925.1 Homarus americanus
ATTTCCTTCGTCTTTCTTCATTTCTCTTGTTCTCCATTTTCATTTCTCTCTTCATTGCACTTTCTTTACACTCCAAGATGGTTTGGTTAGGTTATGTTACTTTACGTTGGTTAGGTTAGGTTAGGTTACGTTAGGATTAGGTTAGGTTACTTTAGGTTAGGTTACGTTACGTTACGTTAGGTTACGTTAGGTTACGTTGGAGTTACGTTAGGTTACGTTAGGTTACGTTACGTTAGGTTACGTTAGGTTACGTTAGGTTACGTTACGTTATGTTACGTTAGGTTACGTTAGGTTAGGTTAGGTTAGGTTACGTTAGGTTACGTTACGTTAGGTTACGTTAGGTTACGTTAGGTTACGTTAGGTTAGGTTACGTTAGGTTACGTTAGGTTACGTTACGTTAGGTTACGTTAGGTTAGGTTACGTTAGGTTACGTTAGGTTACGTTAGGTTGGGATTACGTTATGTTACGTTAGGTTACGTTAGGTTACGTTAGGTTAGCTTCGTGTTGAATTTTGTCTGACTGATGCTAAATGAACATATAATTTAGGTCGAGTCTCACCTAATTCTGATTCCCGACATTATTTTTTAGCTGAATAAGTATTTTAGATGAATATAAAACATACCACCACCACATAACAGCGTCACACCCTCACCACCACCACATAACAGCGTCACACCACCACCACATAACAGCGTCACACCCTCACCACCACCACATAACAGCGTCACACCACCACCACCACATAACAGCGTCACACCCCACACCACCACACCACATAACAGCGTCACACCTCACCACCACCACATAAACAGTGTCACACCCACACCACCACCAATAACAGTGTCACACCTCACCACCACCACATAACAAAGCAAGTTCACACCCTCACCACCACCACAGGTCAGTCACACCCTCACCTCACCACCCTCACATAACAGCACACCACCACCACATAACAGCGTCACACCCTCACCACCACCACATAATAATGCCACACCCCTCACCACCACCACATAACAAAGCCACACCACCACCACATAACAGCGTCACACCCTCACCACCACAACATAACAGCAAGTCACACCCTCACCACCACCACACATAACAGCGTCACACCACCACCACATAACAGCGTCACACCCACACCACCACCACATACAACAGCGTCACACCCTCACCACTCACCACATAACAGCGTCACACCCTCACCACCACAACATAACAGTGTCACACCACCACCACCATAACAGCGTCACACTACTCACAATATAATAGCCACACCTCACCATCACCACACTCAATTTGTACTCTTGTGTATGACAGGTGAGAATATACAGGTATGACCCTATAAGTTACATCTGTTATTCCATTCCCCAATTTGTAACACTGGACGAAATGCTTTGATATATTATTCTACAGTGTATCGCTACATCTTGGTATACCGTCTCCCCACACACTTGTTTTAATAGAATATACTGGTACAAAATATAAATTATTGGTCATATTGTCAGTCTAGCAGTTGTGTACGTGATAGTATTGTTATTATATACTTGTGGTTATCTGTGCCAATCGTTCTTATATCTGTGAACTAAACTTGCTCACCATGACGAAACGAGAGAGAGAGAGAGAGAGAGAGAGAGAGAGAGAGAGAGAGAGAAAACAGAAAGATAAATAAAGAGTTAAAAGGAAGAAGAGAGACAGAGCGTGAGAGATAGAACATGACAAATCCACGAGGTTACAATTGGTTTAGTCCTTCATAAAACAACACACGGGAGGGGAGTATTAAGTGACCTGTACACCAGTCAGGGGTCACCTAACCTAACCTAACCTAACCTAACCTAACCAAGCCTAGCCTCGCCTAACCTAACCTAACCTATTAGGATTGGGATCTATTAGTACTGGGATCTATTAGGACTGGAGCCAATTAGTACAGGTCCTTTTAAGTGGGGATATCATTTGACACACACACACGCACACACACACACACATACATAATCTCAAAAATAAACAAAAAACAAACACATTCAAACAAATACACACACACGAAGTTAATCCAATTCCTCACAAACATTCAACATTGTAAAGAAAAAAACAAACGCACACAAAACGTCTACAAATTTAGCTTCAGAATTTAAAGTGTTCTGGGAAGCTCTTGAGAGGTCGGTCCTACTGCCTCGTAAGTGCTTATATAAACACTTGGCGAGATGCATTTGACTTTCGTGGAGTGGGGTGTGGTGGAGTGGGGTGTGGTGGAGTGGGGTGTGGTGGGTGTGGGGTGTGGTGGAGGGGTGTGGTGGAGTGGGGAGTGGTGGGAGGGGTGGTGGAGTGGGGTGGTGGAAGGGGTGGTGGAGGGGGAGTGGTGGAGTGGGGGTGGTGGAGGGTGTGGTGGAGGGGGTGTGGTGGGAGTGGGGTGTGAGTGGGGTGTGGTGGAGTGGGGTGTGGTGAGCGGGGTGGTGGAGGATGTGGTGGAGGGGTGTGGTGGAGTGGGGTGTGGTGGAGTGGGGTGTGGTGGAGGGGTGTGGTGGAGGGGAGTGGTGGAGGGGTGTGGTGGATAATCTAATCTAAATCTAACCTAACCTAATCTAATCTAACTAACCTAATCTAACCTAACCTAATCTAATCTAACCTAAAACCTACTAATCTAACCTAACCCCTAATCAACCTAACTCCCCAGTAACGTACCAGGTGTTTATCATCAGGTGAAATAAAGAACGTTTTATATATATTTTTTTAGTCACAGTTCTCTTCGTTATTTGCGCAGAAGAACGATAATTAATTTTGTTTATTTATAAAAGTTAAAACAAATTCAGGTGACGTTAAAAGTATTAGTAATTTAAATAAAACAAAATGTATCGTGTGTTTTATTTCGATAACCTATACAGCCTGCTCCCAAACACACGCTCCCACACCACACACACACACACACCTGTCCAAACACTGCTCCGCCCCCCCCACCCCCACACACACCCACCACACCTCACACCTGCCCCACACACTGTCCCCTGCTCCCCCACACACACGCCCCACACACACACACCTCCCCGTCCAAACACACACACACACACACCCCACACACACACACACACACACACACAATACGTATTTTTATCATGTGTCAATTTAGTTTAATTTGACTGATGTATTTTATCGTACTGTTGAAAGGGAGAAAAATTGATTGATTCATAGGAAGGAAGGAAGGAGGTAGGTAGATGGGTAGGTGGGTAGGTAGGTAGGTGGGTAGGTAGGTGAGGATGGGTGGTAGAGTAGGTAGGTGGTAGGTAGGTGGAAGTAGCCTGCCACCGAACAATTGGCTGTACTGTTATTTCCTGTGTTTTAATGAAACAATGAGTTTATCAGGAACAAACACAAAACTTGGAACTGACTGAAGAGAGAGAGAAAACACGCTAAAGGATTTAATGTAATGTTTTATTTACAAAGCCTCGAAGAAACAAAAACAGAAGAATAATACCAGACATAGATCCGCCTAACCTAACCTAACCTAACCTAACCTAACTAACCTCTACTTCATCTTCTTAACCAATACCTAACTAACCCTAACATACCTAACTAACCTAACCTAACAATTCAGTCAGTTCAGTAATAATAAGATAGTTTGTTTACCTTCATATAACGTTCTCTGGCGTAGGGGGGAAAATTATCTAGGGTAGTTGTCTTGATGCAGTAGGTAGTTAGGTAGGTAGTTAAAGACAATTGAGGTTAAAAGAAGAGATGTTGATGTTGGAATATGATATATTCCCCCTCTCTCTCTCTCTCTCTCTCTCTCTCACTGTGAATGGAGATTGTTACTCCTGTTCACTATTAATAAATAATGTTGGCGGGCTGATGGCTCCAAACAATGTTAACAGTTTACAATGTAATAAACCTTTACAGAGTCATAGTGAAATATAGACTAAATGCACAGTACAGAATAAGAGTACTGTCGGTATTTATTATAAATACCTCTTTGTTAAATACTGCAACAGAGAAATGAAAATTTGGATCACATGAACATTAAGCCCCAATTTATTTCACCCTAACCTAACCTAACCAAAATTAGCAAACCTAATCTAGCAAAACCTAACACAATCTAATTTAGAATAATATAACCTAACACAAAATTAATCTAGCTTTACCTAACCTAATTTAACCTAAAATGACCTAACCTAACCTAACCTAAGCTAGCCATCCCCTCCTCCACTGCACTCAAGTAACATATCAAATCAAACAGATGGTGACATTTTCCACACTCATGACCTTGTACTTTGACCTTTCTACCTCCAAAGTACTAAGAGCTCTAGATGTGTTCATGATGACTGTTTATACCAAGTTTGAACTCTGTAACCTAATCCATTTTAGAGTTAGAGCGTGGACAATATTCGTTTCCAGCCATAGTGAGGCAAGATAGAGCTATAATCATTCATATAGAAATATAGTCATTCAGATAGAGCTATCGTCATTCAGACAGAGCCATAGTAGTACTTCATATAGAGCTATAGTTATTCAGATAGAGCCATTGTCCTTCATATAGAGCTATAGTTATTCAGATGAGCCATAGTCCTTCATATAGAGCTATAATCATTCAGATAGAGCCATGAGTCACTTTACGTAGAGCCAGATGACACTGACTGCTCTACTCACTGAATCTTGTGGCTCTAAGTTGTAGAATACATAACATTATAATTTGAAGATGTTTTAGTATGTGAAGGAAGGAAGGAAGAAAGGAAGGAAGGGAGGAAGGAAGGAAGGAAGGAAGGACAGAGAGGTATAAGGATGAAAAAGAGAGGAGAGGAAATCAGATAGGAAAGATGTAATTCAGGGAAGGAAGAAGGAAAAAAAATGAAATAAGGAAGGGAAATGAGGAGAGACAATTTGTAAGGAAAGAAAGAAAATGAAGAGATGAAAGGAGGAAGTAATAATGACAATCAAGGAAGGAGAAAGGCAGGCATTAAGCTTACAGGCACCCAAATAAAAACCATCTTCTTTATTATTTTAGAAATCTCATAACCAAAGATAAAAAATTAACCTTTGTGAACTGAAGAAGAAACTAAAAAAATAAATAAAAAAAACCAAGATCAAACGATGGTTTTAACCCTTTGAAGATAATGAGCCCTATTAAAACAAAAACCCTATTCGAACAAATTGCCTATTACGACTGGGCATAGCAAATGGAGCAAACTAATACACTCATACCTACAACTCATGCCTATTACAACTATGCCTATTACAACCCATGCATTTTAACATGCCTATTACAACCCATACCACAACTCTGTATTACAACCATGACCTATTACAACCCATGCCTATTACACCCATGCCTATTACAACCCACACAACCATGCCTATTAAACTAGGACCCTCTACCGCACATAAATGTCAAATAAGTTTAGTTGTATAATCCCATTCCAATATTTTCCAATGCCACAAGTTTTATCAAGGCAATTGTATCACCATTACTACATATACACGAAGTTAATAATCACTAACTATTCTATACAACAAAATACTCATTCCTAACTACTCCTAAACACCAAACATTTTACCCAACTCATTATTAACTTCATTCTACTCAATTAACCTCCACCAATAGTCTACAACAATAATTACTGTCCATAGTTATATATGTCAGGTTTAATGTTATTGATAATCAGTAAAGCAGTGATGTGATATATATATATATCAATGTTGGTTCCCTCACACTGTAGCAGGTCTGGTATATTTTTGGACACTAGTGGGTGTTAGAAATATCTTGATATGTGATCTGTATACGTGAGTTGAGACAGACAGACAGACGAACACAGACCAGCCAGACACAGACAGTGAGACAGACAGACACATGGGCTCTGAGACAAGACAACACATTTCAAAGGCCTCCAAACTCTGCCTGAGTGTCTGCTGAACCTTTACCCAGTCCTGCCATACAGCCTTCTGTGTTATCAGTCTCAAATTGTAGTTAATGTTCCTTTTCATTATGTCTTTAGATTATTAAATGCTGTTTTAATGGCCTTGATGCTTGTTCTGATTTCTTCTGTTCCTTTCCCAAAACACAAATTTCCCACGTATTAAGTTCGCGGCGACTATTTTTTGGGGATTTAGTTCAATATGGAAACAACTATTAATTAATATTTACACTATTAACTCCTAAACCATATTTTTCACCCTTTTCGCTTCAATAATCCTGTTTAATAAGTTTTTGTAACGTTTTAGAATATACGTTTTGTTAGCTCATGCTTCATTGTAGGCTGCGCTTGATTAGTTTGCAACATTTAAGCAATTGAGTGTATATTTAGTTTTTAGGTTGTGTCATCAGCGTGAGAAATAAAATCCAAAATTGAATGTGTTTTTGAATTTAAATTAAGATAGTTTAGCCAGATCCTGGGTTAGAAACCAGAACTCTCCTTGGGGCTGGTTTCTAGGTAATATTAAGGGGAGGGTATAATCTGGCCTCAGGGTATGAAATAGCCTAACCTGTTTCTCATGGACTGGCCCAGAATATGCGGTGCAGCTGGGCTAGCCTTGCTTCCAGGTATAGTCTGGGGAGAGAATATGTTGCGCTGTTACACCGGCACCTCCTCGAGTCTTCAGTGCCTTTTCCACCATCTCCTGTTATTTTTCTCGAACACAGGACAGCATTTGGTGGGATATAGTCACCCTGGAACTGATGCCTTCGTCTTCACTTGCAGGGGATGGCTCTTTCAGTTGTTTTAATGTCTCTCTGTTTATTAGCAAAACACCACCGAGAATTCCCATAGAATCTACCAAATCAAAGAAACTTTTCCCACAATTTTGACTTAAACTTTCTTGCAACATCATCGGTGCCAACTAGCCTCAATGGTATTTATAAACCACACATTATCATATATAAACATGTTCCTCACTAGCTGAAATAACGCCTGTATACCTTCAATAATTCTACCTCCACTTTATATATATCACCAATAACCTCTATATCTATTTTAACACACACCTGCTATCACCAGGTGTGTGCAGGCCCTAATAATTGAACAGATTTACATGTTACAGTGTTCACTCATAATTAGCTATCAACGTCACGATTAATAGATTATACAACAAAATTATTAATAATATTTTTTTTATGTATTGTTCCTGTATATATAATATTTAGTCGACAACTCATGCCCTCGGCTAGCCAATCAACGATCTGCATATACTATCGATTGGCTATGTAAATATATATTGGCAATATGGGTTTAATTACCGATGGGTCGTTAAGGAAGAGCGGGTCTATGGTAAACGATGCCTGATAGTTCAAAAGTAGTTATATATTTGTGATAGAAAAATACATTATCTGTGTTGATGTTTAATATAATAACTAAGACATGTGATATTTTTTTAGAGTTAGAGTTAGATTAACTAAGCTAGAGTAGGTTAGGCTAGTAGCATTAGGTTAAGTTAACATATGGTAAGCGTCCAGGTTAGGTCAATACTGTGTAATCTGTTCTCTGTTCTTACAACCGATGCCTAAGAGTCAGTTTATAAAAGGATCCTAATTTATCGTATTTATATTCTGATAATATAAGTGATAATAACTTTTCCATCTTAGTGTTTATGATACTAAGGCCCCTCTCTCTCTCTCTCTCTCTCTCTCCTCTCTCTCTCTCTCTCTCTCCTTGTTCGTGTTCTGGCTGTTCCATCAAACATTCTCGGCCAACACGCGAACATGTATATAATTTCTAGGATTAAATGAGGTGACTTGCTGGGTCCATGTATATTAACGGCAAAGTTCACCCAAGCTCAAAAAGTTAAGTCAGGTTGGGTTAAGTTCGGTTAGTTTGGTTAGGTTAGGTTCGGTTGTTTTGGTTAGGTTGGTTAGTTTGGTTGGTTAGGTTCGGTTGGTTTTGGTTAGGTTAGGTTCAGTTTTTGGTTGGGTAGGTTCGGTTAGTTTGGTTAGGTTCGGTTCGGTTGGTTTGGTTAGGTTGAGTTCGGTTATTTGGTTAGGTTAGGTTCGGTTAGTTTTGGTTAGGTTCGGTTCGGTTAGTTTCTGTTAGGTTAGGTTCGGTTAGTTTGTTAGGTTAGGTTCAGTTAGTTTTAGTTAAGTTCGGTTCTAGTTTCTGTTAGGTTAGGTTCGGTTAGTTTGCCACCACAACAACCCCAACAACCCCACAAACAACCCGTTAGGTTAAGTTCGGTTAGTTTGCTAGGTTAGGTTCGGTTAGTTTGGTTGGGTTCGGTTCGGTTAGTTCGTTAGTTTAGGTTGGTTTAGTTTTGGTTAGGTTAGGTTAGTTAGGTTAGGTTAGGTTAAATTAGGTTCGGTTAGGTTAATATTATGTGAAATAAACTGGAATGGCTAATCTTCAAGGTGAACCAACTTCCATACCCCATTTAATAACGCAACCATTAAAAAGTGCGCCAGGTAAGCCAGCTCACCTGGTCTGTTGTTTATGAGGACCAATTTGTCGAGTTCAGGCAACGAGGAAAATTATTTTATACAGGAAATTCTGTCTGTAGTTTGCCCGTCTGATTGTGTCCTGTTGTATCTGTCTGTTTTTATTCTTGTCTTTGTTTTGCATCTGTATATTCGTCTCTCTCTCTCTCTCTCTCTCTCTCTCTCTCTCTCTCTCTCTCTCTCTCTCTCTCTCTCTTCCTTCATGAGGTGAGTCTATAAATATCTGTCTGTCTGTCTGTCTGTCTGTCTGTCTCACACATTTACACACACGAACACCCTGACCTTCCTCAACACCACACACACACACCCACATATAAACACCCTCACCTTCCTCATCCACACAAACACATCCCTCCCCCGACAATACTAAAACACACCTAATCTTCCTCCTACAGGCATGGTGTTCCCATGTAGTGCGTGGTCCACTAAGGAGTTTTACCAGTGTGTTACCTACGGCCTCTACTCCCCTGCCTGGCTGGAGCAACACTACGGGTGTTCAGTCTGTGTATGTTCGTCCTGCCACTTAATTCTTCTTGTTACCTACGTCTCCACTTTGTCACTCTGCAAAGTAAGTGGCTGTTACCTGTTAATTAGTGGTCAATACCTGTTTAGTAAGTGGTTTATACCTGTAGTTTATTGGTTAATGCCTGTAGAATTTAGTAGATAATACATGTGGATTTAGTTTAGTAGTTAATACATGTGGATTTAGTGGTTAATACCTCTTGATTTAGTGGTTAAACATGTGGATTTAGTGGTTAATACCTGTGGATTTAGTGTTTTAATACCTGTGGATTTAGTGGTTAATACCACCACCACATAACAGCGTCACACCTCACCACCACCACATAACAGCGTCACACCCTCACACCACCACAACAGCCACACCACCACCACCACATAACAGCCACACCACCCCACAACAGCGTCACACCACCACCACCACATAACAGCGTCACACCCTCACCACCACCACATAACAGCGTCACACCACCACCACATAACAGCGTCACACCCTCACCACCACCACATAACAGCGTCACACCACCACCACCACATAACAGCGTCACACCCCACACCACCACACCACATAACAGCGTCACACCTCACCACCACCACATAAACAGTGTCACACCCACACCACCACCAATAACAGTGTCACACCTCACCACCACCACATAACAAAGCAAGTTCACACCCTCACCACCACCACAGGTCAGTCACACCCTCACCTCACCACCCTCACATAACAGCACACCACCACCACATAACAGCGTCACACCCTCACCACCACCACATAATAATGCCACACCCCTCACCACCACCACATAACAAAGCCACACCACCACCACATAACAGCGTCACACCCTCACCACCACAACATAACAGCAAGTCACACCCTCACCACCACCACACATAACAGCGTCACACCACCACCACATAACAGCGTCACACCCACACCACCACCACATACAACAGCGTCACACCCTCACCACTCACCACATAACAGCGTCACACCCTCACCACCACAACATAACAGTGTCACACCACCACCACCATAACAGCGTCACACTACTCACAATATAATAGCCACACCTCACCATCACCACACTCAATTTGTACTCTTGTGTATGACAGGTGAGAATATACAGGTATGACCCTATAAGTTACATCTGTTATTCCATTCCCCAATTTGTAACACTGGACGAAATGCTTTGATATATTATTCTACAGTGTATCGCTACATCTTGGTATACCGTCTCCCCACACACTTGTTTTAATAGAATATACTGGTACAAAATATAAATTATTGGTCATATTGTCAGTCTAGCAGTTGTGTACGTGATAGTATTGTTATTATATACTTGTGGTTATCTGTGCCAATCGTTCTTATATCTGTGAACTAAACTTGCTCACCATGACGAAACGAGAGAGAGAGAGAGAGAGAGAGAGAGAGAGAGAGAGAGAGAGAAAACAGAAAGATAAATAAAGAGTTAAAAGGAAGAAGAGAGACAGAGCGTGAGAGATAGAACATGACAAATCCACGAGGTTACAATTGGTTTAGTCCTTCATAAAACAACACACGGGAGGGGAGTATTAAGTGACCTGTACACCAGTCAGGGGTCACCTAACCTAACCTAACCTAACCTAACCTAACCAAGCCTAGCCTCGCCTAACCTAACCTAACCTATTAGGATTGGGATCTATTAGTACTGGGATCTATTAGGACTGGAGCCAATTAGTACAGGTCCTTTTAAGTGGGGATATCATTTGACACACACACACGCACACACACACACACATACATAATCTCAAAAATAAACAAAAAACAAACACATTCAAACAAATACACACACACGAAGTTAATCCAATTCCTCACAAACATTCAACATTGTAAAGAAAAAAACAAACGCACACAAAACGTCTACAAATTTAGCTTCAGAATTTAAAGTGTTCTGGGAAGCTCTTGAGAGGTCGGTCCTACTGCCTCGTAAGTGCTTATATAAACACTTGGCGAGATGCATTTGACTTTCGTGGAGTGGGGTGTGGTGGAGTGGGGTGTGGTGGAGTGGGGTGTGGTGGGTGTGGGGTGTGGTGGAGGGGTGTGGTGGAGTGGGGAGTGGTGGGAGGGGTGGTGGAGTGGGGTGGTGGAAGGGGTGGTGGAGGGGGAGTGGTGGAGTGGGGGTGGTGGAGGGTGTGGTGGAGGGGGTGTGGTGGGAGTGGGGTGTGAGTGGGGTGTGGTGGAGTGGGGTGTGGTGAGCGGGGTGGTGGAGGATGTGGTGGAGGGGTGTGGTGGAGTGGGGTGTGGTGGAGTGGGGTGTGGTGGAGGGGTGTGGTGGAGGGGAGTGGTGGAGGGGTGTGGTGGAAGTAAGTGTGGTGGAAGTGGTGGTAGTGGGGAGTGTGGTGGAAGTGTGGGGAAGTGGGGTGTGTGGAGGTAGTGGTGGGTGGGATGTGGTGGAGTGGTGTGGTGGGTGGGTGTGGTGGAGTGGTGTGGTGGAGTGGGTGTGGTGGAGTGGGAGTGGTGGGTGGGGTGGTGTAGATGGAGAGTGGTGGAGTGGGAAGAGAAGTGTTAGATGATATAGGATGCTTCATTTACACTCATTCCCTACTCCTCCTTCACCTCCTCACCCTCCCTCACCTCCTTCCCTCCTTCCTATCATCCCTGCCTCTCCTTCATCTCCAAATCCTCTTAATACTATCATTATTACACTTCCTCACCTCAACCAAGGAGCTCATCTCTCTCTCTCTCTCTCTCTTATTCCACACACACAGATCTATTACATCGTGTTAGGATAGAGTTACGGTTAGGTTAGGTTAGGTTATGTTATGATTGAGTTATGTTAGTAGATAGAGTTACAGAGATTATGTTGAAGTTATCCTGGATTAGTTAGGTTAGGTTACTACTCTTAGAATGGCGTAAATAAAAGTGTTTTAAACTCCAAGCTTCAGATGTAAAAAATAGGTAGATGGTCGACAAGCTGTTTATTCCTGTCTCCAAGTTGGTGTAAAAGTAGAAGTTCTGTTTTGTTTTGTCTAAACGTGACTGGCCTGTTTGGTATACTGATTACCTGTCTGTTTGTGTCTGTGTGTGTCTGTAATGTGTCTGTATATATCACATGTCATCAGTTCGTATATGTCTCAGCTGTGTGTGCAAATCTGTGTGTGTCTGTGTGTGTCTGTCTGCACAGTCTCTGTGTGTCTGTCTCTGTGTGCCTGTGTGTGTCTGTGTGATGTCTGTGTGTGCTCCGTGTGTCTGTGTGTCTCTGTGTGTGCTCCGTGTGTCTGTGTGTGTCTGTATGTCTCTGTACTGTGTCTTCATATATATCTGTCGTGTCTGTGTCCGTATATGTCCGTCCGTGCCCGTGTCTGTGTGTCTGTGTGTCTGTGTCCGCGCTTAGTCCTGGGTGTAGGCGTTCTGGGATTGTGGTGTACGTATCTATGTGTGTCATCTTACCTAG
>NW_024736744.1:934198-963389 GCF_018991925.1 Homarus americanus
TATATATATATATATATATATATATATATATATATATATATATATATATATATATATATATATATATATATATATATATATATATACATATACAGTATATATATTGTTTCTGTGGCCTTTTCAGAGCCAGTATTGTAAATATTTCGGAGATTTTTTTTCTAGTGACACTCCAGGACACAATACTAATGGCGAGCCCAACAAAGCTATCATATATTTATTCCCCTGATGAGTGGGGATAAGATACACGACTCAAGGATAGCGGTGAAGATCACATTTAGTAAATAAGTAAGTGAGGAGATGGGTGGCTCTAACGCCTTGATTATCGCAAATAAGCATAAGCTGGCATTGATGGAGTTATCTTCGGTAGAATTTAATTACTGTTTACCATGGTATACCTGCCCTTTGTCCATTGTTTACATACTTGCACTGTCTATTGTACACACCCAAACTCTGGCTTTGCCATTCGCCAATCCATCCTACATCGGCTAACTGAAATACCTATTAGGTTACACGAGCACCTCATGATGATCTGAGTCTCACTTAATTACTCACTTCATGCCTTCTTCATCAGTGCATACGCCCCAACACTGAATGCAGAGGATGACATCAAGGAGGTTTCTTATGCCAACCATGACAGTGCAAACCTCTATCCCCAGAAAAGGCAAGGTTGTGCTTCTAGGTGACTTTAATACCAAGAGTTGGCAGAGATGTTAACATATGGCAGGAAACCATAGGGAGAAACAGAGTGGGCAAGTGTAATCCTAACAGCCTACTCCCCGGCAAGTGTGATGAAAATAGCCTCACTATTACCAACACCTTATTTACGCAGGCTGACAAGATAAAGGGTTCTTGGCAACACCCACTATCCAAACATTAAGATATCATGGACTACATCATTGTTGGGGAAAGAGATCGCCGAGATGTTCTCATCACCCGAGCAAAGCTTGGGTCAGACCACTGAGACACAGGTCATCAGGGCTAAACTTTCCTTGGATGTCACTCCAAAACAGCGAAGGCGACAAGCCTCCGGTCAAGGCTTTAACACCGAGCGACTAGAGGATAATGTGGTAGAACATGCTTTCTGAGAGCAGCACGAAGATGGGCTGACAAGCAACTCAACAAAAAACAACCTAAATCTGAGTGCCGAATCGGGTATCCTCGACGTGGTCATCACAAAAACCTACAGCGAGACTCTCGGCCAGATTAAAAGAAAACACCAGGATTGGTTTGATGACAATATCTTGGAAATTGACATACTCGTCAATGGTAAATGTGCTGTTTTAACTGACTGGCAGAATAACCTTTAGTCTTGGACCAAAGCTGATACCTTCTGCCAGAAGAAAGTATGTCCCAGCTCAAACTTTACTATCTAATGAATGAATGGGGAAAAATAAAGTGTAAAATGCAAAAATTTGCTGATCAACACAAGAGGAATGAATTTTTCAATTCCACTAGAAAATGTATGGCCCAACTCCTCATGGCGCAGCCCCACTCCACTTACCCGATGATAACTCCACTAATTAAAGACGAAGGAGGTATCCGGCAATGCTGGAAAGACCATCACCATTCACTGCTCTACTGAAACACCGATGTGGATGTCCTGACTACCCAGCAGATCCTTCAGCACCCAGAGCTGACCCACCTCAGCTATCCTCCATCCCGTGATGAGGTAGCTACTGCCATCAAGCAGATGAAAAAACAAAGCCTCCGGGCCTGAGGGAATCCAAGCCGAGGTGTATAAAGCAGGAGGACTTCTGCTTACCAGCCGTCTTCACTCTCTCCTGGAGAATATATGGGAGAAGGAGGAAATCCTTCAAGATTTTAAAGATGCATCAATATTTATAAGAACAAGGGAGACCAGTCAGACTGTGGCAACTACCACGGGATCTTGCTGCTGTTCATAGCTGGCAAGATTATCACATGAGTCCTGAGGCAGAAAATATCAACCCCAGAATCTCAGTGTGGCTTTAGAGTTTAGACCATCACGTGGCAGCATTGACATGATCTTTGCTGCCTGCCAGATGCAGGAAAAGTGCAGAGAATAGCGTCGTGACTTGTACAAGACTTTCTTCGACCTTACCCAGGCCTTCAACTCAGTCAACAGGGAAGTTGTTTTGGTTACCCACCAAAATTCATCGCCATTGTGAGGCAACTCCACAATGGCTTGAACAGCAGTGTCCTGCACAGTGGCACCCAGTATGAGTTCTTCCTGTCCCAAACGGGGGTAAAACAAGGATGTGTTTTGGTACCAACTTTTTTTTTTCTTGATTGCCTTCCTTACTCATGCCAGTGCCAATTTAACGGGCAGGATGGACATCCAGTATCAGATGAAGGAATTTATCAACATAAGATGGCTCCAGGCAGGAACAAAGGTGATGGCCGCTTCCATCACTGAACTTCAGTATGCAGACGACCTCACCCTCGTTGCTCACACTGAACATGACCTACAGGAAATCCTGAACGTCTATGTAGATGCGTATGCACACTTCGGCCTTGAGGTGAATGTACATAAGACTCAGGTTCTCTTTAAGCTTGCCCCTGGTTCAGCAACACCTCTACCATCCATCCAAGTTAACGGTACTATCCTCTGTAATGTTAACCACCTGCCCACCCCCAAGGACATCGTTGAAGAGATTCAACATCGGATGGATCAGATGTGAACCTCAAGCCTTTGGCAGACTCTGTACCCATGTCTTCAGGTGTAGGGAGCTGAAATTATCTACAAAGTTGCACATATATCGAGCAGTGGTCCTCCCCACCATGCTATATGACAGCGAGACATGGGTTTAATAAAGGAAGCACCTCAAGACACTTGAAAACTTTCACCAACGTAGTCTACGTTCCATCTTCCGAATTCGCTGGGAAGATTAGATAACAAATGCCAGTATTCTCGCTGACCAACTACAGGAGCATCGAGGCTATCATTATCCATGAACAACTACGATGGACTGACCATGTTACCCGCATAGACGACAGTAGACTGCTAAAACAGCTATCTTACAGTCATCTAACGAATGGTAAACATAACGCTGGCGGGCAATGGAAAAAGTATAAGGATAGTTTTAAGACAAACCTGAAAAAATACCAAATCGACCCCCTGATCTGGGAGACAATTACTCCACATCATAATGCTTGGGGAACACCACACCAGAAGATGTCAATACTATAGAGTTAGCCTGACTACATACCGAGGCAGACAAGTGCCAGTGCTGGAAAGACGTTGCCGCCGCTCCTCCTGCACTAGATGTAGCTCTTCACACGTGCAACGTTTGTAGACGGCCCTGCTGGTCCCGTATTGGCCTCTCGAGTCATAAGCTCTCCAACGAAGGTGACATCTTTAATAACTCATATCTTCGTATTATAACTGGATGATTATCATTCTCGATTCTGATTGACAGAAAAGTTGTACTACTAACAGCGAAATTGTCATAAGGATTGAGGTAAATTCCCTCAGTGGTTACTCGGTTAACGATATGAAACTGATGTTATGGTTATGTCCACTTTGCACTAAAACTTATTTACAGTACTGTAACTGATTTTGGACCTCTCAGACTAAGGAAAATGTAATTATATGCTATTAGGGACACTGCCCTATATCAGATGTGAGAAGGGTGTTATCCAGTGTGACACTACCAAACTTCACAGGTTTCCTCCGGGTATTACAGTTTCCTTCTCTACTAAAGCAACAAAAGAACGGACCAACTTCCCGAACGGTGGTGAAATGATAAATAGAAAATAAAAAAAGTGTTTATTTGAGAGCTTCAGTACCTTTATGCTATTGCCAACATATACAATACATACAAGAGGGCTAGACTGTGTAGTGTGGTGTAATATCAAAGTGAGCAGTTTGGGTTAAAATTCGTATATAAATCCCACCAGAGGTCACAGCCTCAAGTTAAAGAAGCAACAAGGACAGAAAATTGTCAGAGATTGTTGTGACGGTACCGAGTGTGAGCTCATTTAAGACCGGACTTGACGAATGCTGGCACAGGTTCTGGTATATTCTAAAGCCAGTGTTTGCCTGACACTTGCAAGCAATGCATAACAGACAAATGATCATTCGCTCGACCGGTTAGACAGCCGACCAGTGGCGAAGAGGGTAAAATAAATAAAGGCTCAGCTATTCGTCATTTAAAGGATTAAGATGCAGCTCGCACACACTAGAGAACTGAAGTTGCTTCTAGTTCATAGTTTGGTGCAGAAAAGTGTTTCAGTAAAGTTAACTGTACTATAGCGTTAGACTTTAAATGAAGTGAGGTAAGGGTAACGCTTTAGATAGGCTGGGCTAGAAATTTCCATTCATATCCCTGTTTTACTCTTCTGGTTCATTTTGTAGAGTGAAAAGAGCCACGTGTACTATATACACCCACTATACACTGTCGACCCTTTCAGGCGGTGCCACTGTTCTGCACGTTCCTCATACTGGAGGTGCTGGTTGGGATGCTGAAGGGGAAGCCTGTAGGTCGCCTCAACGACAGCCTCACCTCCATGGGTCACGGCCTCATCTACGAGATATCCAAGTGAGCTGCCTCGGTTCACTTATTATCTTTCTATAACTGCGTGTGATCATGGAGCTTCTGTGACAAGAAACAAAAGCTTCACTATAAAGGCTTCATCTTTACGATTTATCTAAGAGGCCTGTTTACGTTTGACCTATCATTCTCTAACCCCTTCACTCTCATCTAAACATACTCCTGCACTCTCTCATCCACATTCACCCCTGCACTCCCTCATCCACATTCACCCCTGCATTTTCTTCACACTCACGCCTCCACTCTCTCCTATACTCTCATCCACACTTACGCCTGCACTCTCCTTCATTCTCATCCACACAATTACTCCTGCACTCTTATCCACCCTCTCTCCTGCACTCTCTCATCCACACTTCTGAACTCTCATCCACACTTACTTCTACTCTCTCATTCACAATTACACTCTTATCCACACTCACGCTTGCACTCTTCCCTCCACTCTCTCCGATCCACACACCTTTATACTCTCTACATTAGCTTCTCTACTACAGCCTGTCTTTGTCCCCCCCCCCACAGACTAGTGATGCGAGGTTTAGAACTCTACGGCTACAAATGGCTGTATGAGAGGCGGGTAGTGGACTTGGACTGGTCGTCTCCCATTACTTGGTGGGTAGCGGCCATCGGAGTCGACTTCGCCTACTACTGGATTCATCGAGCCACCCATGGTATACACACACTCACACGCCATCTTTGGAACTGCTAACCTCAGCCTTCCAGATTATTTCATCTTAAGATTAACATCTCTTACATAACCTAACCTAACCTATTGTAAACCCAGTCTCACTTAACATAGCTCAGATTCCCCCCAGATTATTTCACCTTTAGATTAACTTCCTGTTCCAGGTGTCAGTGGTTCGATTCCCCGGTGTTCCCAGTTCACGCAGTTGTAAATGGATACCCGAGATTGAAACTTTGGGAACTGAAGGCGGTCGAGCGCAGTACTGGCCACGCTGCCTCCTTGTGTACCGAAGGCTTAGTATACAGTGTGTTATATCCACAGCTTTCCTAAGGGGCAGTCATGCCTATGGGACCCACTTTCACCTTTTTCTTTCAACCTAACCAAACCTCACCTAACTTAGTTTAACCTCACCTAACCTAACACTACCATAGCCTAACCTAACCCAACGTGACCTAACCTAAAATATAATTTAGTTTTGCATCTTTTCAAAATATACGGACAATAGGAGTCATTCATCAGGGAATTATTACACTATTATCTTAGGTCAGGTATGTGGCTATACCATCACCTGTCCTGTCCTATCCTACAGAGGTGAACTTTATCTGGGCGGCCCATCAGGTACACCACTCTTCAGAGGACTATAACATTACCACAGCCTTCCGTCAGTCCATTTTCCAGCGGTTCTTTGCTATCGGCTTCTACCATCCTCTGGCTCTCCTGGGTGTCCCTCTGCCAGCCATTCTTGTCCACATACAGTTCAACCTCCTCTTCCAGTTCTGGATCCACACGGAGCTGGTAGAGAATTGTGGACCTCTTGAGTGGATCATCAACACCCCCTCTCACCACCGGGTTCATCATGGTCAGTGGTTGCCAGTTTCTAACACTTAGTAGATCATCTTTATCCGAGTTCCAGATGGCTTCGCTCTTAAAATTCAAACTTTATTCTTCCAGTTTTTAGCCGTCTTGAGTATGATGACTCGTAGGGTTGAGATCTAAGAAATAACTCATAGAGGATTGGCATCGTTTCAAAGGGTTAAATAATTTACAATTGTGTTAAGCTTACAATAGAAGTCATAGTAAAAGATTACCATTATTTTACGGTCCGTTAGTCAACCTGGAAGCAGTTATTTCTGACCTGACAAACTAATCGTCCTGCATAAGGAAGGTTTTTTTCAAGTACAAACTAACTAATGCTATATCTAAGTATGTTTCCTAAAATTGGTACCTTGGATCGTTCATACTGCAGTGAGTGACATTTATAGCTTAAATCCATTAAACTGTAGCAACAATGTTATCTCGGGTACTTTTAACAATAGCTTTAATATATTGGTACAGTCTCACTCAAAAGTTGGTTAACTCTCCCAGCCAGCTATTGCTACACCGCCTGCTTCAGAAGTATGAACTTGAGTCTGTTACTTCCAACCTTTTGATTCATTTGTATCGGTTTCATGTTCTGGTTGGTACTGAGACAGTTTCAAACACCTGAAGCAGGCAGTGCAGCAATCGCTGGCTGGGAGAGTTAACGAACTTTTGGTTGAGACTGTACCCTGGATCCTTTATTTAGACCACGCCTTGTATAACATTGGTAACTTGGACCCCTCAGGAACCAACAAGTGGTGTTTGGACAAGAACTATGCAGGCGTCTTCATTGTCTGGGACCGTATGTTTGGTACCTTCCAACAGGAGAAAAAGGATGAGAAAATAGTGTATGGATTGGTCGAACAGCCACAGTCCTTTAACGTCATCTGGCTGCAGGTAAACCCCCACACTGGTCGACTAACAACAGTCCCTGACATGAACTGGTCGGACAGTCACAATTCCCAAAATTCGTAAAGGATTCGATTGAAAAATTTTTAACGACATGTACTGTACTGTAAGATTTGCCGTTTTCTTAAAAGAAAATTATCAAAATCCCTCCGACAATAACAATTCCTCCGCCAACTAATATATATATAAAGTGTCCAGTCACCTACAAATGTCTTGTTGCCTCTCCTGCTGTTCCATGAACCCCGAGATTCAGATTCTTGAACCCGAAGCAGTAGACACTGATGCATTTTTCTATCCATAAATGCTTTCGATTCACGAGTCTAACGCCTACATTATTAAACAACATCTTCCCTTGAAGAAGGTCGTCGTGTTTCAACCCGAGTTTTAAACTAAATGAGTCCTGAGGGACACCCCAGTACGGTACTTAACGGGGTGGTGTGGCGGTAAAATTAACTAATTCCAGTAAAATTAATTTATAATATTGGAATTAGTTAATTTTACCGCCACACCGCCCCGTTAAGTACTGTACTGCGGTGTCCCTCAGGACTGCTCATACCCCTAAACATAGCCTGCCTAAAAAAACAACCTGACTGGGCAACCGCAACCAGTAAGGTCATCCTTATACGGTCGAAAACACAATCAAAATCATAGATCCAAACAAAAACAAACTATACAACACCTTACAGTATGGTCGCTGCATGGAATGTCAGGACCCTTCTGGATACTGGCACAAATGAGCGTCCTGAAAGAAGAACAGCCCTTGTGGCAAAAGAGCTGGTAAGGTTTGACATAGACACAGCAGCCATTAGTGAGTCCCGGCTACCAGACGAGGGTCAACTCACAGAACAGGGGTCTGGCTACACCTTCTGGAAGGGTAAGCCTGCTGCAGAGAGAAACCCCATTTATGGAGTTCGCTTTGCCATCTGCCAACGCATCCAATACAGGCTAACTGAAATACCTATTCGGATCAACGAGCGCCTCAAGACATTCCGAGTCCCACTGAATCACCAACGTCATGCCTTTCTCATCAGTGCATACGCCCCAACACTGGCTGCAGAGGATGATATCAAGGATGTGCTATTCGGTGATTTCAGTGTCAGAGTTGGCAGAGATGCTGAAATTTGGCAGGGAACCATAGGGAGAAATGGACTAAGGAAGTGTAATCCCTCTGGTGGACCCTTAGCCGTTTTGGCTGCCCACCAAAATTCATCCTCATTGTGAGGCAACTCCACGATGATATGAACGGCAGTGTCCTGCACAACGGCACCCAGTCAGAATTCTTCCCCATCCAAATGGGGGCAAAACAAAGGTGTGTACTGGCACCAACTCTCTTTTCCATTTTCTTGGCTGCCTTCCTTACTCGTGCTAGTGCCAATTTAGACAGCGGGGTGGACATCGAGTACCGGATGAAGAATCTTTCAAGATAAGACGACTCCAGGCAGGAACAAAGGTGTCGGCAGCTTCCATTACTGAACTTCAGTATGCAGATGTCCTCACCCTTGTCACACACACTGAACACGACCTACAAGAGATCCTGAACACCTACTCAGATGAGTATGCACACTACTGCTTTGAGGTAAATGTACTTAAGACTCAGATTCTCTTTCAGTCTGCCCATGGATCAGCCAAACCTCCACCATCTATCCAGCTTAATGGCAGTACCCTCTCTATGTTACCCACTTTCGGTATCTCGGCTCCCACCTGTCCACCACTGCAGACAACGATGAAGAGATTCAGCATCGGAACAGATGTGCATCTCAAACCTTGGGCAGACTCCGAAACCGTGTCTTCAGCTGTAAGGAGCCGAAATTATCTGCAAAGTTACACGTATATCGAGCAGTGGTCCTCCCCACCCTACTATATGGCCGCGAGACATGGGTCACATACAGGAAACACCTCAAGGCACTTGAAAACTTTACTAACGAAGTCTACCTTCCATGAACAACTACGTTGAACTGGTCATATTACCCGCATGGACGACAGTAGATTGCCAAAGCAGCTACTTTACAGTCACCTAACGAATAGTGAACGTAACGGTGGCGGGCAACTGAAAAGGTATAAGGATAGTCTTAAGACAAACCTGAAAAGTGCCAAATCGACCCCCTCACCTGGGAGACGATTACTCCACACCGTAACTCTTGGAAGGTCACCACACAAGAAGGTATCAATACTTTCGAGTTAGCCCGACTGCATAACGAGGCAGACAAATGCCAACGCCGGAAAGACTCTCCCACTGCCCCTCCCGCACTAGATGTAGCCCTCCACATGTGCATCAACTGTGAACACCCTGCCGGTCCCGTATCAGCCTCTTTAGTCACCTCAGAACTCACCAACCTAGGTGACATCCTTAATAACTCGTATCATTGTATCATAGTTGGATAATCGTCATACTCGATTTCGAGTGACAGCAAAGTAGTAGTATACGTACATACATAATGGAAGCCCCTCGAAATTGAGGATGACCGGCCCAAGGGCCTCAAAGGCGTGAATTTGTTTTTGAGGTGTAGAAGCTGTCGCCAACACAACAACCACACCCTAAGTTAATGAGCTGCATGACCCATTGTCGATGAATAGTCCAAGAAGACTGGACAACTCGTCAACTGCACAGGCTAACCATTACCCCGTAATACGATCCGCAAATCGATTGACATCCAGGTTCCCAATTACTGTTCGGTAGACAGAGGCAAATGGCGTAAAGAAACTTGCCCATAGTTTCATCCTGCCCGAGGATCGGACTCGGGGTCCGCTCGCTTGCGAGGCGAGGATGCTGACCATTACAACACAGGTGGCCGTACATACATACATACATACATACATACATACATACATACATACATTACATTACATTACATGGCAGTAAGCTATGACAACACCAGAATGTGAGAAGTACCTGTAGGTCATCAGGAGGACATCAGGTGTAGCTATCCCTGGGGATCACCTGAAGACTCGCCACCCCAACTTATATCACCTTAAGATTAACTACCCTAACCCTAACTAAACCTAACATAATCTAATGTAATAAAAATTTAAAATAACCTAACCTAACGTAGCCTAACCTAACCTTACTTAATCTAACTTCCCAGATAGCGTTTGAGTGTTTAATCATCAGGTGATATATGCGGAGCTGCTATCTTCAGGTGTTCCCTCATGAGTTACCTAGCGAGTAGGATTTGTAGAAAAGATTGAATTTATGGTATTATTGCATTTGTTGTCACTTATCGAATCCCGGGAATTTATCTTTGATTGGGTGAAACAAAAGCACTTCCCTCATTTAGACCTCCAGTTCATTCTCGAGCAACAAGCCAACGTGTGAACGAGAAACAACCGAGCCTCTCAGATGATATTTCAAGAATCATCACAGGAGGTCGGTTGAGGTTGACAATGATCGTAAGTCCAGGTCGAGCAAAAAAAAAAAAAAAACGAAGATTTAAATTGGAGAGTTATTGACATACACTGATAAACAGACACACACAGCTTGATCCCACCCACACGACTTGGTCAAGATAGCCTCGGGTTATGTTCGCAGTCTCGGTGAAAGTAAATTGTGGAATGCTCGTCATGTTTGATGTAAGTAGAATACTGATGTGTTGACTTCCTGTTTGTTTAAGATAATGTGACGCAAAAGTGTACGTTGATCCTAAGGTGTTGTGTACTGTACAGTAAGGCGCTATATAACCTGCACCTGTACTTAAATCTCTATCTTGCCAGTGTGTGTGTCATTAAATAAATAGTTTTGTTTATATTGTTATGATAAAAAAGTCCATACATGGTCAAATTTGATCTGTCTCATCACAGATCCTCTTTTATAGTTTTACTACATGGTGGCTGTGTTGAGAAAGGCGAAGAGCATGACCACGTGGGGCGACACCCTGAGGGCTCTCTTTTATGGGCCGGGATGGTTCCCCGGGACACCCCGCCTGGGAGACCCGGACACTTTCCCTGACGTGAAGGCCTCCAGGACGAAGTACGACCGCTACCTGCCCCTGTGGGAGCAGGTGTACGTGGCAGTGCACTTCGCGGTGGCATTAATAGTGCAGCAGGTGCTCACCATACACCTGATGGTGAGTTGAGCCGTAATGGTGACCTGGTTTCTGATCCTCTCTACAATAGTATGGTATCCAAATGGCCTGACCTTATCTCAAGTAAAGCTTGAAGACCTTGCTTTCTCTTTCTTTCTAACGAACCTTGATACTTCAACAGACGTTCTCGTGGGTGACGGTGCTTGGCTATATCATTTTTATCGTGGTGACCACCGGAATTATTGGAGCAACATACGACGGGTGGTGGTGGGCGCCGTTGATGGAAGCCATCCGCTGCGCCGCCTACGTCGCCTACGCCCGTACCAGACCCGTCACTGGCTATCCCCAGATTGATGCTGCTCTCGTCGCCTACTTCGCTGTGTCCACCCTGGTGTGGGCCAGCCGCAGCCTCACTGTCCTCAACGTGGCTACAAAGACCGCCAAACTGGAGTGAGGGTTGGGTCTTGGGCTACCCTCAACCTGTACCAATTGTGCTGACGACGTGCCTCCCCAGGAACTAACATGTAGACTTGAAGAGGACACACACACACACACACACACACACACACACACACAAACACACACCCACACACACACACACACACACACACACACACACACACACACACACACACACACACACACACACACACACACACACACACACACACACACACACACACACACACACACACACACACACACACACACACACACACACACACTCTCACCCCCCCATTGACTTGCCAATGAAACTCTGCAAGGAGTTCTCCCCGGAACTAGCTAAACCCCTCTGCTCCATTATCAATGCTTCCCTCAGTCAAGAAAGATGCCCATCTGACTGTAAGACCACCTATGTGTCACCAGTGCCCAAGTCAGCGTGCCCAGAGTTATGCAGATCAGGTACATATCAGTAACTTCTGTATGTGGGAGGCGCTACCTTTAAACCCAACATGACCAGTACATCACATGCGCGACTCCATAGTACATGATAACAAGGGACAAAGGCACACCCATATGAGTAAAGATAAGGAGACACCAGGACAGGCCTGTTACGACGAGAACATCACATCCAGTGAATCCCAAGCACACAGCAAGAGCGGCCTGGTAACAAGAAGTGACCCTGAACTCCACAATAAAAAGGGGACCTACAGCTCATTCAGGCAGACGCACAGAATTCACAGTCAGTCGGAGTCGCACTCAGGCCAATTCCTGCGTTGGGGGAAGGACCTCTCTCTCCAGCGCTGAGTCCCCCAGCTTCTGGGGCCTTCAACAGGAGGTAGAGTACAGCACCAGTCGAAACCGCACTCAGGCCCGAATCCCGAGTCGGGAGGAGGACCCGTCTCCCCAGCCGTACCAGGCCGACAGTCAAAGAGTCCCCAGCTGCTGAGCCTCCCAGAGGTTACACGCGAGTCATTGCCATGGGTGACCCACAGGGCGAATGGAATTACTGTGGTAGGAAGTGTATCCATGTCTTGTTTATACCTCGGTGTCAAAGGTTCATTCAGTTAACTAATAAATAACTTGTAACTTGCATTAGTGTTTAGAAGATTCCCTCTAAGATCATGTTTATAATGGATAACTATTGGGTCACGCTACCAACATTCCATACTTTGCAGTCCGTCTTACTACAGTATAACTCTCTAGATCTTCGTAATGGTGGCAATGGTATTCATTACATTGGTGTAGACCCATTGCAATGGTCCCAAAAGAAGTCATTACATGTGTGTGTGTTTGTTTGTTTATTAAGTTGTATGTTAATCAATGGAATTAGGAAATGACAACAACACTTGTGAGAAAGAGAAAGAGAGAGAGAGAGAGAGAGAGAGAGAGAGAGAGTGACTTTTCATTGGACCAGATATACATGAATAAATACAATGATTTGAGAGCGAGAGTAGGGGAGAGAGAGTGGGTGGTGAGGGGGGGGCAGGAGCCACTGTTAAAGGGGGTTACTGATTCACTCTGGTCTCTCTCCCAGCTGATTCCCTGTAACTTCTAGACCAGCAACTTGCTCGTATCTGAGGACCCACGAAAACATAAGTCTGTTGGTGACAGTAGTTCTGCCAACAACTGCTTAAGGTCACTCCACTCTACGGACGCTCCCATGGACGCTTCGCGCGGACGGCGGTTACACTGAATTCTGTAACGGATGGTCACACAAAATAATATTACGACGGCCACGCAAACACTAATACGGGCGGTCACACAAACACTATTACGGGCGGTCACACAAAATACCATTACGACGGTCACACAAACACTACTTACGGATGGGCCACACAAACACTAATACGGACGGTCACACAAATACCATTACGGACGGTCACATAAACACTCATTACGGACGGTCATACAAATACTCATTACATGGACGGTCACACAAACACTACTATGGAGGCCACACAAACATCAATACGGACGGTCACACAAACACTACTACGGACGGTCACACAAACACTACTACGGACGGTCACACAAACACTACTACGGGCGGTCACACAAACACTACTACGGACGGTCACACAAACACTACTACGGACGACCACACAAACACTACTACGGACGGCCACAAAGACACTTCTATGGACACACCTACGGATTGTCCCACGGTCACTCACGAATGTTCCACGGACATTCCAATAGACATTACACAGATATTTCCAATAGAAACGCCGACGGACACTACAAATTGAGTTGTAGCAGTCCTTAGTTATAGTTAATACATATATGGAAACAACCTAATTATGTACATAGCAAGTTAGGTTAGGTTTGGTTAGGTTTGGTTAGGTTAGGTTTGGTTAGGTTTGGTTAGGTTCGGTTTGGTTCGGTTTGGTTAGGTTAGGTTCGGTTTGGTTAGGTTAGGTTTGGTTAGGTTTGGTTAGGTTTGGTTAGGTCTTGGTTTGGTTTGTTTGGTTAGATCGGTTTGGTTAGGTTAGGTTTGGTTAGGTTCGGTTTGGTTAGGTTTGGTTTGGCTAGGTTAGGCTTTCCACAGTTCGGTTTGGTTAGGTTCGGTTCGGTTAGGTTTTAATAGAAGTTAGGTTTAAGTTAGGTTCGGTTTGGTTAGGTTCGGTCAGTTAGGTTCGGTTTTGGTTAGGTTCGGCTCTTGGTATAGGTTCCGGTTTCTGGTTAGGTTCGGTTTGGTTAGGTTCGGTTTGGTTTGGCTAGGTTAGTTTGCTAGGTTAGGTTAGCTAAATTATAGTTAGGTTAGGTTAGCTAAATTATAATAGTAAACGAAGTCGTAAATGACACACCAAATTTTTATCATAATACGATTTACTTTCGATTGAGTTGTAGGAACGAAGCAAAAAATCTAGTTGATCTTTGAGGCTTAATAAATAACTATCCGTACTTAGAGAGAGAGAGAGAGAGAGAGAGAGAGAGAGAGAGAGAGAGAGAGAGAGAGACTACCATTCCCTTAACACATATCATCGTCCTACCTCAGAATAAAGAAACAATAAGAGATAGCGACAGACAAAAGAAAGATAAACAGAGAGAAAGATAAAAATAAAAATATCGTGTAAAAAAAATAAGACATTGACAATAAGAGTAAATGCAGGGAGAGGTAGAGCGTTCATCATGCAGCCATTATAACAGGATGGCTTATTCCTCTCTCTCTCTCTCTCTCTCTTCTTCTTCTTCTCCCATCCGCTTCCTCCCTCCCTCTCTCTCTCATCTTTACCTTCTCTTCCCTTTCCCTCCTTCTTGCCACCAATCGGGTCCGAAGAGAGAGAGAGAGAGAGAGAGAGAGAGAGAGAGAGAGAGAGAGAGAGAGAGAGAGAGAGTAGGGATGGTGATGGAAAATGAATAACTGGTTTTGGTTTTTCGATATTAAAGTCGGTTTTTTGTTGCGGTTTTTTTTTTTTAACATCTGGTATACGTTTGAAGAACTGTCAGACTGCGGCTGTGTTTGATCGTGTTTATTTTTTTTCGTACCCACATCACGGAGTTCGCTCTTAGGGAGGATGGATGTCTTACTCAGAGATCTAATTTTCCCTTCTCGTACTAGACTGGTGGATTTTTTATTCAAACTCCTATGAGATTAATTAGAGGTTGGTGTTTTCTTTTTATTTAAGTGTGTGTGGGTGTGAGAGAGAAAGTCACACTGAGAAATAAAGACCGAGAGGTAAGATGTGAGAGGAGACAGAAGAAAGAAACTGAGAGATAGAGAAGACAGAGAGACAGACAAGAGACACCCGGCTGTATTGTCTCACCTGAAGAACGTGTTTATTAGCAATTTCGACGACACAATAGCGGGACTCATTCTGGTTTTCATGGAGGGTGTAGTGAGGCAGAGAGACGAGTGCTGATGAAGGTAGTGGTGGTTGGTAGTGGTGGTTGGTGGTGGTTGGTAGTGGTGGTTGGTGGTGGTTGGTAGTGGTGGTTGGTGGTGGTGGTGGTGGTGGTGGTGGTTGGTGGTGGTGGTTGGTGGTGGTTGGTAGTGGTGGTGGTGGTGGTAGGTGGTGGTTGGTGGTGGCTGGTGGTGGTGGTGGTTGCAGTGGTGGTGGTAGTGGTGGTTGGTGGTGGTTGGTAGTGGTGGTTGGTGGTGGTTGGTAGTGGTGGTGGTTGGTAGTGGTGGTTGGTGGTGGTGGTTGGTGGTGGTGGTTGGTAATGGTAGTAGTGATGGTTGGTAGTGCTAGTAGTCCGCTGCCAATACACACACAGTATCTTGGACCTATCCCCTTAAATGCTCTTATATTTTCAGTCTAGGACGCAGTGTTGGAGTGTGTGTGGGTTATCTCTGGCCACACGTTATACATTTAGTTTTGGTTCACATTACTGCCAGAGGAACCCAGTGGCGTTTCTAGCCTTCGGAAAGTGGGGGGGCCACTTTGGGGCCTGAGTCACTTGACTCACTTCCTGGTTTTGGGAATGTTTTTGGAATTACAATTTTGAGAATAAAAAGTGGGGGGGGCCAACCCAGGGGCCAGCCCAAAATCTGGGGGGGTCATGGCCCCCTCTGGCCCCCCTGTAGAATCGTCCCAGGTTTACTCTAGCGGTTACAACAGGCAGTGTCTTCAAGTTTTAGGGCTGTGAGTATGGCGTATAGTTCAGTTTGTCTATTACATTACCGTTAGGCGGAGTCACAAAGACACAACTTCCAGCCCTCCCAAAGACAGTGTTAAGAGAGCCATCAGTATATAGTACTCAGTATAGGAGATGTAAACAGGGAAACCAGTTACCAGATGAACAACGATGCCATTGTGGAATCCAACTGCGAGAGAGATTTAGGAGTAATGATAAGTAGGAATCTTAAGCCAAGTAAACAATGTGTTTTTGCTCGTAACAAGGGTAATAAAGTACTTGGGTTCATACAAAGGAGTGTTAGTTACAAGACTAGCGAGGTCATCTTAAAATTATATCTAGTGCTTGTGAGACCTCACCTGGATTACGCAGTTCAGTTCTGGTCACCGTATTACAGAATGGATATAGAATCATTGGAAAGAATCCAGAGGAGAATGACAAGACTAATCCCGGGCATTAGGAACCTTGAATACAGAGACAGGTTAAAGCATCTTAATTTGCACTCCCTCGAGAGACGTAGAGTGAGGGGCGACATGATAGAGGTGTATAAATGGAAGTCAGGGTTAAGCAAAGGGGACATTACAAAGGTACTCAAACTATCCAACCAGGAGCGAACCGGTAACAATGGTTTTAAATTAGACAAATTAGATTTCGGCGTGAAATTGGTAAACACTGGTTTGGAAACAGAGTAGTGGATGAGTGGAACAAGTGACCAAATATCATCATTAACTCGAATAAGCTGAATAGCTTCAAACATAGGTTGGATGCTTATATGAGCAATAGGGGTTGGGTATAAACGGGACTGCCCAGTATGGGTCAATAGGCCCGCTGCAGTTTCCTCCATTCTTATGTTCTTATGTTCTCAGATTAGGTTCGGTAACACTAGAATAGGTTAGATTAGGTTAGGTTAAGCTAGGTTAGGTTAAGTTAGATTAGCATTGAGGTGGTTAATCTTAAAGTGAAACTGGGGAACTAATCTTCAGGTGATCTGAAATTTTTTTAGGGGGACCATCGCCTCTCTTGTCAATTGGCGGGAAACACTCCTGAAAGGGACCTCACGCTAACGTCACCTGAAAATTTTCCACATAAAACCTCATCAGACGGCAATTCCAACCTTAGCATGTGATTCCTCGGGCCTCATATTGTCTTTCGTACTCTCGACCACAAAGTTCCTTCATCATGAAAAAGTTATGATAAGAAAAAGCCAAATAATAATGATTTTGTCGTGAAATTTGGTACCTTGATTATCGTGCCATTACTCCTCCTCGACGGCTCCCCGCCTCCTTTTCCATCACACACTTCCGTCCGACCCCTAAATTCACATCGTCCTCCCTCCTATACCACAGTGCTCACCACTTCTCCTCAGCAATCAGTGCCTGCCTCCCTCACTCCCTCCTTTGCTCACCGTCTCCCCCCCTCCCAATTCCCTCACCCACTAACCGACTCCCCCCTTATCCCCTCCCCCCAACTGATCGCCTCCCCTCTCACTAGTTTCTTCCAAATATTCCTCATTTGCCTATATTTCTCCCAATTTTTTTCATAACTTTTCCTCTTCGTTCCAATAATCTTCTCAGTTCACTTCGACGTTTCATTAACTTTTCATTATTGTCTTCTCTCTTTCCTCAACGTTCCAATAACCTTTCGTTGTTTTCATTTCAATTTTCTTCAGTTTTCCTGGTGGTTTCATTATCATGTCCTTGGCTCGTTGTGACGTGCAGCTGATTGAGGATTACTTCTTAATCTTATCTGACGAGACCTTGAGAGAGAGAGAGAGAGAGAGAGAGAGAGAGAGAGAGAGAGAGAGACCCAAGAATACTAAGGAGAGAGGGTGAAAGCGCGCGCTCGTGTGTGTGTGTATTTGTGATTTTGACGTCTGGTAGTGAAAACACGGACGACGCTACCTCCACTCCAAGGACAAATGGCCAATGTTAAATGAGTTACCACGAGCAAAACGACTGGCCTATTTCTGCCTTTATACGACAAGAACCCATCTAATGTAACTAACCCAACTCTAACTTAACATAACCAAAGTAAACCTTATCTACCCTACCATGATGAAACCAAACCAAACCAAACCAAACCATACGAGATTACTTTAGGTCAGCACTTCCTCCACCCCTATTGGCCTACATCCTGGATTCTTATCCAGGGGAATGAGGCGGCAGGCCGTCAGAGCATGAAGGTGATGGCAGTACGAAGTTGCTAGCTTTCTTGCAAGGACGGCAATGGCAGTGCAGAGATCATTTGCTAAGGGGCCAAACTTGTTAGTGCTGAGGATGACTCTCCAACCGCTTGCATCTGGACCTGAATGACTAGCCAATCCCTGAGTTTTCAGTGCTTTTTTCCACACCATCCCTCCTGTTATTTTCTCGAACAGGACAGCATTTGGTGGAATATAGTCACCCTGGAACCTGATGCCTTCCTCTTCACTTGCAGGGGGATGTTTTTCCTACAGTTGTTTTAATGTCCCTGTTTATTGGCAGAACCCCACCGGAGGATTCCTGTTTGAGAGCTGACCGCCAAAGACACTTTCCCCACACGCATTTTGTTTCCAAACTTTCTTGCAACGTCATCGGTGTTTTGCTTTCCGTCTCCTATAAATTTTAGTCTCTCCTGCAGGGTTCTTGCTTCACATAGGAGATCATCAAGGGCTCCATTCTACCACATTGTCAATTTTCTCTTCAAAGCTGCCAAATTTTCTTTATGCTTAGTCCTTGCGTGTGTCCTCTGATAGAATAGATGTGGTATTAATGCCAGTATTTGAAGAGCTAAAGGGGCAAGGAAGCAGTCGTGGGTGTACTCGATTATGAGGCGAGTCATCTCCCGAATCATTTCTTTGGTGGCCGCACACTTGGATGTTTCAAACAGGTTAGCTGGCGACCACCTGACAATTTCAGAGTAAGTCTCTTTAACTCATATGTCAGCATTTTCCATCGACATGCCATTCCACTGTGGTGACTGTCTCTCATTCACCTCGTGGACATCTGCTACTATTGGAGCAGCGTTTATTGGTACTACATTTTCAGGTTGAGTAGACTCACTGCTATCATTTAGGATATCATCAGGCGGTTGGGTCCCGGCGATATCCACTGTGGCCTCCTGTGTCAGCTCCCTGCCTGGTGGGTTCCAACAATTGTATCCCTTTCTGCAAACCACACATGGTCGGTTGTTTCTCGCACATTCACAGCTAGTGCAGTTTTGGTACTGGCTAGCACAGACGCAGCAATGTCTGTTACCCGGCAGAGTGTTCCTCACCTTGGGCGACAGTTACGTCCGCCTCCGACATCTGCTTTGGTCCCATACAGAAGAAGAAACTAGTTCTTATGAGCAAGAAATGTCACATCTAACACTTGTTTATATATCCTTGGCAGAAATAACCACTATTTAATATGGTCGCACTGATGTAATATTAGTTATATATACTCACTTAGTCGGCTGACACCACATGAAGTGACCGTTACTTGGGGATGGGGTGACCGCAAGCGTAGAGCACTTGGCCCCATAGGAGCGAAAGTCTCGATGCCACCCCTGCCAAAGTAGGCCTATCGACACTGGCACTGGCACCTTGGGCGGTAGTTACGTCCGCCTCCGACATCCAAATACTCACAGATTCGCTTGGAAGTCGCCGGTGAACACATGGAATATTTGCGATTAATGCCGTAAGGGATGAGAAGAACCTTCGGTGACAATGCTTAGGGTGGCATGCGATATTCACCGACACACTGTGAAATGCCCGCTCCCGCACACCATGTATGTCTCCACCAATAACGCTTTAGATCAGGAAGGACACTCCACCACACCCTCGCCGCGCTGGCCCACAACTACCACTACTACTACATATTGTATTGCTACTACTTCTACTGCAGTCAAGTTCGTGGTAGTCTTCCAACACTAGGCGTCTAGCGTGCTCAGCCCAACAATCCCGCAGGCTGCTCCCCCCTTTGTAATTATGATTATAATGAGCATCACGGCCCTGAGCTCATCAAAGTGGAGCTGGAAGAGGCAGGGAAGAAGGGAGAGAGAGAAAGAGGATGAGAGATTAAGGAGGAGGAGGGGGAGGAGGAGAAGAAAGAGGAGAAGAAGGAGAAAGGAGAGAAGAAGGAGAAGGAGAAAGAGGAGAAGGAGAAAGTGGAGAAGAAGGTGAAGAAGGAGAAGGAGAAAGAGAAGAAGGAGAAGGGGAGAAAGAAAGAGAATCACGAAGAAAGGAGGAAGAGGGGAAAGAGAAAGACAAGTAGAGAGAATATATACCAAGAAGAAAGAAAGAAACAAAGCACTGTATATAACCTGAACCTTCCCTACCACACCTGTACACCTCAAGGCTACAGGTACCGTCTTGGGTGACAGAAAACACCCCTTGAAATTCTGTCATCTACTAACATCTACTAACATCTACTAAATACCGGTATGCATAACCTACATAAAAACAACATATATGTTACACAATACCTTCATATACGTGATATAATACACTACAGTTATTCTCGATCACGGAAAGAACAATGATCTACAGAGGCATTCATGTGGCGGATGGAGGAGGCAAGGCAAGATGGACTGGTTACTAAGGCGAAACTCAACACATCTGTTATCGGCATTCCATTGCAACTCTCCCTCTCACCATTTGTTGCTGCTACCTACACCACTGGATCAGAAAAAGGGAGACCCCAAGATGTGTGATTACGACCTACGTTCCTGCCTCACCACATGAATCAACTCAGGCGCAGCCACCATGCAGCTCATCATACTTTCCATCATCATCATCAAAACCCCTAAATCCCCAAAAGCCCAATGGCAGCGGACGAGTGGCGACGGGGACAGGCAGAGATGACTGCCGGGAGTCTCTAGTCACAACTCTGCACATGGGTGGCACAGATAAGATGGTTGTTTATGCACTGACATCGAGGCAGCAGTGCAATTCGGTCCTGTCTGTGCGAGCGAACAGCCCTTTCGAGGAGCCACTCTGCTCACCACACATGGGGAAGGGGCTAGAAAAGGTGCTCTAGACATAGCCTGCCTAAAATTTCGCTTGATTGGGCAACCGTACCCATAAGTTCATCCTCGTGCAGTCAGAGACATACCTACAAATCAAATAAATAACAACTATGCAACCTTTTATGGTCGCTATATGGATTGTCAGGGCCCTTTTGATACTGGCACAAACGAGCGTCCTGAAAGGAGAACCACCCTAGTGGCAGAAGAGCTGTCTAGACCAGTGGTTCTTATTACCCTCTTTAGGGTCGCGCCCCCTATAGCAGTTGGTCCTCCTCTCCACGCCCCCCTCCTTCCTTCATATAAAATTTTAAAACCATGATCATAAACACCACCACCACCACCACATGGCCATAAACATCACTCAAAGTAGACAACGCGTGATTTTGAGTTGGCAAATTTCATTCTCGTTATTAAAACGAAACAATTAGCATTCTTTTCAATTGATATAAGTAATTATCATTATTGTTTCGTTCATAAAAAGTCTACCCTACATCATAGCTCAATTGAAGAAAGAAATGAGTGAGTGTGAGAGGTAGAAAGTTGTCACGGACGGCCGTCGCGGGCGAGTGGCACTGGAAATCGTCTCAGTCAGTGTTGACAATTTTTCAAATGTGAATTATCGTACTGGAGCCTTAAAATTATCGTTTCTTCATCAAATTATCGTACACTTACCGACATTATTACTACTTTAATTCAGTCACTTTTAGTGGAATTTTACATTTTGATTGACGTAGTTATCATTTACGACATTTTGAAGTATCTGTGGGGAACGAGAACCCCTCCACCCCCCTACGAAAATCCAAATAAGGTCATACACACACCTGTTAATGCCATTCCTTATTTTTTGCTCTGGGTTCGCGCCCCCCCTGGAAATTACTCAGGCCCCCTTAGGGCGTGCCCCGGTTAAGAACCGCTGGTCTAGACACAACTTCGAAATAGCAGCCATTAGTGAGTCTCGGCTATACCTTCTTGTGGAAGGGTTAGGCTGCTGCAGAAAGAAACAACATTTATGGAGATGGCTCTGCCATTCGTCAATCCATCCTCCATAGACTAAGTGAAATGCCTGTTGAGTTGAACAAACGCCCCATAACGCTCTAAGTCTCACCGAATGACTCACGTCATATGTATATGCCCCAACACTGGATGCAGAGGATGACATCAAGGAGGCCTTTTACACCGTCCTTGGCAGAGTGCTAGCCCCTATCCCTATAAGGTTGTGCTCCTTGGTGACTTCAGTGCCAGAGTTGGAGATATACTGACATATGGCAGGGAACCATAGGGAGAAATGGAGTAGGCATGTGTAGTCTCAACAGCCTACTCCTCCTCAGCAAGTGTGCTGGATACAACTTCACTATCACCAATACTTTGTTTAGGCAGGCCGACAAGTTCAAGGATGCTTGGTAACACCCACGATCCAAACATTGGTATCTCATTGACAACGTAATTGTCAGAGAAAGATATAGCAGAGTTATCCTCAATACCAGATCCACGCATGGCTCAGACCACTGTGGTACAGATCATCGACTCATCAGAGTCAGTCTCTCCCTTCACGTAGCTCCAATACGGCGAAGGCAACAAGACTCCAGAAAGGTTTCAACACCATGCAGTTCGACTATGGGCTGATAAACAACCCATCAACAAACAACCTAAATCCGAGTGCTGAATGTATAATCATCAATGCTGTCTAAAAAAAAGCTGCAGTAAGACCCTCGGCCAGATAAAAAGAAAACACCAGGATAAGTTCGATGAAAATAACCAAGAAATCGACGTACTCATCAATGGTAAACATGCTGGCTTCACCGACTGGAAAAACAACCCCCAGTCTCCGACCAAAGCTGTTACTTTGCACCAGAAGAAACCAATGGTCAAGTGGAAACCCTGGAAAATGAAGGACGAATGGTGAAATAAAAAATCGAGTGAAACTAAAAAAAATGCGGATCAACACAAGATGCACAACTTTTAGAAACCTACAAAAGCAATCTATGGCCCAACTACTCACAGTGCGGCACTATCCGATGGTAACTTCCTAATTAAAGACGAAGACGGTATCCTTTACTGTTGAAACAGCATTGCCAGTCCCTGCTCAACCATCACACCGATGTGGATGACTCATGGCTACCCAGCAGGTCCCTCAGCAACTGGAGGTGACCCAACTCAACTGTTCTCCATCCCGTAATGAAGTAACTACTGCAATAAAAAAAATGAAAAATAACAAAGCCGCAGAGCCTGATGGAATCCCAGCTGAGGTGGATAAAGCAGACAGAGTTCTGTTTTCCAGCCGTCTCCACTCTCTTTTGGAGAATATTTGGGAACAGGAGGAAATCCCCCAAGATTTATAAGACCAAGGAAGACCGGTCAGACCGTGACAACGACTGCTGGATCTCTCGTTACTGTCCATAGCTGGCAAGATTATCGCTGAAATCCTCCTAAACAGATGTCTTCCTGAGACGGAAAACTTTCTCTCAAAATCTCAATGTGGCTTTAGATCATCAAGTGGCACCACTGACATGATCTTTGCTGCCCTCAGATACAGGAAAAGTGCAGAGAATAACATTGTGACTTGTACATGGCTTTTATCGACTTTAACAAGGCCTTCGACTTGGTCAACAGGGAAGCACTCAGTCGCTTTGGTTGCCCACCAAAATTCATCGTCATTGTGAGGCAACTCCATGATAGCATGAATGGCAATATCCTGAACAATGACACCCGGTCTTAGATCTTTCCCATCCAAACAGGAGTAAAACAAGGATGTGTATTGACACCAACTCTCTTTTTCCACTTTCTTAGCTGCCTTCCTTACTCATGCCAGTGTCAGTTTACTCGGCGGGGTGCACATCCACTACCGGATGAAGGGACTTTACAACATAAGACGACTCCAGGCAGGAACAAGGTGTGTGTGTGTGTGTGTGTGTGTGTGTGTGTGTGTGTGTGTGTGTGTGTGTGAATAATTAGAGAAAAAAGTGTGGATTGTTAGTCCGACAGATCATTAATAAGTTATATAAAGACAGACACACAGACAGAAAAAAGGCAGATGGGGAGAGAGGCAAAACAGATAGATAGACAGAAAGAGAAATTACATAGTCAATAATAAAACGAATAACGGGAAAGAGGAGAAGAAAAAGGAGGAGGACGAAGAGGGTAGGAAAAAGACTGAAGGGAAGAGAGGTGGGGAGGGGGTGAGGGAAGAAGGAAACGAAAAAAGATGGAGGAGGAGGAATGAAGGAAAGAATGGTGGGTGATACAGCGAACTTACAGCAAGACCTTCGCTACAGTTGTCACTTTTGTTTTGGAAAATGAAAAATTGACAATAATTCCAGGTTTCATATTGCGAGTTCTGGAGGGAGGGGATGCAGAAGCTAGGGAGGAGGTGTAGGGGTTAGGGAGGAGGTGTTTGGGGTTGGGGAGGAGGTGTATGGGGTTGGGGGAGGGTGAAGGAGTTGGGGAGGAGGTGTATGGGGGTTGGGGAGGAGGTGTGGGGAGGAGGTAGGGTTGGGGAGGAGGTGGGTTGGGGGAGGAGGTGTAGGGGTTGGGGAGGAGGTGTAGGGGTTGGAGAGGAGGTGTATGGGGTTGGGGAGGAGGTGTAGGGGTTGGGGAGGAGGTGTAGGGGTTGGGGAGGAGGTGGGGTTGGAGAGGAGATGTAAGGGTTGGGGAGGAGGTGGGGGTTGAGAGGGAAGGAGTTGGGGAGGAGGAGGAGGTGTAGGGGTTGGGGAGGAGGTGTAGGGGTTGGGGAGGAGGTGTAGGGGTTGGAGAGGAGATGTAGGGGTTGGGGAAGGGGTGAAGGGGTTGGACACACACACACACACACACTAAGCCACGATGTATGAGGATAAACTAAAGCCCATTACTCTGTTAACTGTGATACACGGAAAAAAAAAAGTGACCCGCCCATTTTTTAGGTTACGCTTGTCTGGCTAAATATAGACTATGCCATCCGATTTGATGGTGTAATTAAGAATTGAGTGAATACACTATACAGTATCTATCGAGTTGTAGGTTGTAGAATAAAGACCAAAGATCCTGAAGCGATGGAGGATGGGCTACTGCGTCAAAAGCTACAGAGAGATCCAGCAAGACCAGGAGGAAAGTCTTTCCTGGCCAGAGGAATCATCCCATTTTTCTCTAACAGAGGAAGTAACCGAGTCAACAAAGCACGTTCTATGATCTTTGATAAAAATGATAACTTGGAGACTGAACGATAATTTAACATATATTCAGTATCAAGACCAGGTTTCTTAAAAACTGGACGCAATAAAGCCTGTTTCTCAGGTCGCACAAAATTCCTCTCTACAAAACATTTATTTATGATTCTACACAAAGTGATACCTTAGATATATTTACTGGTTCCTCTCATAATCATCAAGGTTTTGTAATTGTTGAATAAAATGAATAAACCTAAAAAAGAACACGAGGGAAATGAATAACGTGTAAGAACATGCCTTATTACACGTACTGTACTTAATGGTTCTTATCGGGGTACAGGTGACATTCCGATGACACATTGTGGGGGCGTTTGTCAAGAGGACATGGAATACCAGAGAAGGTAAGTGTGAGGAATGCAGGAGTTGAATGATGATAAAGTTTGACTAAAGGAAACATTCATGAAGTTAGGATAGAATGATAGAAAAAACAATGAATGTTGTGACTAGGAATAGGAGATGGATAATGCATTAAGACTAAATATGAAAATAGAAGTTAAAAAAAACACGCGAGAAAATGGTGTGATTAATATGAAGGGATAGGTATAGAGGCAGGGTGGGGATCGGCCGAGATGACGACGTGACCAGCTTCGTTGTGGCCACTTGTACATTTAACCTGCTAGAAGGATGATCCACCCAGACTCGTTAAAAATGAACTGAAAAAAAAAGTTAAGTTTTCCCCTTCAGAATATTAAACTCTCATTTAATTCTTGGAAAAATTAAAAATTCATGATTCTCAGACGTAAATATTGGCTTCCTGTGTTTACTGGTAACTAATTGAAAGTCTCTAGGAATTCTGATGTAAATATTAGCTCTCTCTCTCTCTCTCTCTCTCTCTCTCTCTCTCTCTCTCTCTCTCCAGGGACCTCGTTCAACACTCACTCGGCTTTATGGGTCGAAGTGACTTACAGAGAGCTGGGTGCGTATGTCTCTTTCATGTCCCGCCTACTAGCCCGGGAAGGGTCTGTTGCCTACACTGAGAGAGAGAGAGCGAGAGCGAGAGCGAGAGAGAGAGAGAGAGAGAGAGAGAGAGAGAGAGACTTGAATAAAGTTTGTGAGTGAAGGATGCTGTAAGAATTTTGTGGAGAGATGGTGAGTGGGAGAGGGGTGGAGGGGCTGGAAGAGAGTTGGGGAGAAGTGAGAATGTGTAGACGAAACGTACAGAGGTGAGGAGGTACAGAGAAAAGGTGATGGTATGTGGGGGGCAGGCGGTGATGGAGAGAGACAGAGTGGGAAGGAGTGATGGAGGTGACGGTGTATGGAAGGGGAAGCAGGAAAGACAGCAGGTAATGAGATGAGGGAAGGAAGTACAAATAGATGGAGGGTGTGTGAGGGACGATGGAAGGTTAGGTCAAGTTTAGTTAAGTTTAACAACTGTAATGGCATGATTGAGGGACGTACAGCAGTTAAAAAAGTATCTGTGCATACGTTGTGTGAAACAATATGATACCACGGACGATAGGTATTGAGATAAGCATGTTGTCTCCTTGTAATGTGTAAAAGTAATCACTTAACTGTTTATTTCATTCCTATGTGTCCACTCACCCCCTGTGTTGGATACTGAATGGCGGCCACTACCTTCCACCCCGTCCATTACCTTCCATCCCCATCCCTTACCTTCCACACACACACACACACACACACACACACACACACACACACACACCAGATCGTTTATCCTTACCTAGCAATTCTTGTTCCCCGGGAATGGCTTGTATAGTATCTATCAAGCGGCGAGACATAACGAAAGGAATAAGATACTTTTACTCGCTCTAATTTTTACAGCTAGGTTTTTCTAGTTAAGCCACAACGTATTTATTAATTTCTGATGATATATTGAAAGTTTGGAGTAAAGAGGATTTAATCACACCTAGGAGATGGTAGTGTTGTGGAAGGGTGAGTTTCCACCCCCCGCCTCGACTAAACATGGCAACACATATTGAAACTAACATGGAGAAGATCTCGGAATACCTATGAGACCTATCACACGTAACATTACATGGTGATCAGAATGTCTTCGTGCACCTGTCATAGTAAAAACTATACATGCTCCTCGTTATAACTATATTGTTATATATCTTATTCTACACACCGTTAATATTGGAAATGTCATCCACTTTCAGCGTTTATTGCGGTAATTTCTAATAATTTCTTTAAGCAGAAGAAGGTATATAACACTGTAGGTGTAACAAGACACTATAGTGTTAATTAGCACAGGTGCACAGGGACTTTTCGATCACCCTGGATATGATGTATTAGGGCTACACTATATACTAACAGGTCCTCTCTCATCTGGTGCTGGACACAAGAATTTTCAGACGAGGAAATTAGTTTTGGGTTTTTCCAAGATGTACATTGAAACGAATCACTGCCAACATCAAAGACTTCCCACACCTTGCCTTAATGGTACTGGCTGGTGGCGTGTGTGTGTCAGAGAGAGAGAGAGAGAGATTTAACCCCGAAACTGTGACCTTTGATTCACAAACTGTGACCTTTGACCCCAACTGTGACCTTTGGCCCCAAATTGTGACCTTTGACTCCTAAACTGTGACCTTTGGCCCCAAACTGTGACTTTGACTCCTAAACTGTGAACTTTGACCCCAAACTGCTACATTTGATCCCCAACCTGTGACCTTTGACCCCCAAACTGTGACCTTTGACCCCCAAACTGTGACCTTTGACCCCCAAACTGTGACCTTTGACCCCAAACTGTGACCTTCGATCCAAAAATGTGTCCTTTGACCCCAAACTGCGACCTTTGTCCCCCAAACTGCGACCTGTGACCCCCAAACTGCCACCTGTCACCCCCAAACTGCCACCTGTCACCCCCAAACTGCCACCTGTCACCCCTTAACTGTGACCTGTGACCCCCAAACTGTGACCTGTGACCTCAAACTGTGACCTGTGACCTCAAACTGTGACCTTTAACCCCCAAAGTGTGACCTTGACCTTCATGAGAGGGACCTACGAGTTTCAAAATATTAGTTCACAGTGATCTGTATAGTAAACTTTGTCAGATCAAACCAAGCCAGTAGAAAAACACATATGCCAGAATGAGGTTATTATTTGTAAAATGTGAGGATTGCATTATCGCCTCAGGGGCTATATTAGATACTTCACATGATATTACTGTCTATATGGGTCATCAGTTCTCTGGTATGGAAGTTTTGGTCTTGGTGGGAGGTGTAATAATTGGTTATCAGACCACAGCTTACAGCCCAGAGAAATACAACACATATAACAGTAAGTAGATGCCCTCTTGGTAACCCACATAGGTTGACACACCCTACAGTGACAGTAAGACCTGACCCAGGAGAGGTCACGGACAAGGTACCTGAGTTAACCCGGCGTTATGACCGTGTTAAACAAACCACACGTAGCCAAGACACAACCGGGTGGTAATAATTAGAAAGCATTACGGACCGGCGACATGACCACGCACCTGGGCAAACACAGCTGACCAGATCTAACCAGTCTAGTGTTAATTAGGAGAGGTCATCTGCCGGCTCTCCTCCAATATAAAGGCCCTGCAGCTCCTTCCACGGTGGATTACTTTCACATCACAGAAGACAGAGTCACGCTCGTCACTAGTCGAAGTCGGGAGGGAGATTTCCCTCCCCAGCACCGAGTCTCCAGCTAGCAGTCTCCCACAGGAGACATAGTCCAGCACTCCCTGAAACAGCACCTGCTGGGCCTCCGTCAGGTCACATGTGAGTCTTTGTCAGAGCGATCCAGGGGCGAGTTACTTACGGTGGGAAGTGTATGCATTCCATGTTTATGTCTGAGAGTCAGTGTCTGGTAACGTAAATATAATGTTTAGTAACTTCGATATATTGATCTATTAATGTGTCCATGCCATTCAGTTAATTAATAAATAGTTGATATTGAAGAGGTGCTTGGAGAAAGATTCTCCCTTACGAATATAATACCCAGTTAAATAACTAGCCGGCCACGCTACCAAACTTCCTCACTTTACAACCCTATAAC
>NW_024736744.1:963488-985988 GCF_018991925.1 Homarus americanus
ATCCAGGGGTGAGGTACTTATGGTAGGAAGTGTATCCATTTCATTCTTATGTCCGAGAGTCAGTGTCTAGTAACGTAAATATAATGTCTAGTAACGTAAATATAATGTACCATTAATATGTCTGTATCATTGAGTGAATAATAAATAGTTGTACTGAAGCTAACTAACAGGCCACACTACCAAACCTACTCACTTTACAATCCTACAACTAAATACCTATATCTATACTTTCTATATAAATCCCCCATTACACTGGTGGCAGCGGTGGGATGCAAACCCACGCCTCCAGTCTCTCAGGAGTCCCAATTCAGTTGGGACAATGTCATAAGACCTGCCGAATCTCGCCATGTGGACATATTTTGGGAAAAACACATTTTAAAAATAGTCCATTATCACCTTATAAATTGGTTAATCAATATAAGAAAAATACCAAAAGAATGTACTTACATTCAACTTTCATTGTAGCATGGTTGGAGAGTTGTCTGGAGTATTGATGAGCAGTGTGGAGTGAAGAAAGATGTCTTGTTTGAAGCTGCTGTGCACAATCCAGAGCGAATGGGAAGTGATGTTACGCACTTACAACACACAGTTCTTACTTGAAGGCACTTTTAAATTATATTTTTATCTCATAGCTACAACAAAACACAAAATATTTCTATTTTCCTTAAAAGAACTATAAAGTATTGAACAGTAGGAACATTGAAGCAACACAAAACTTATCACTATTTTCTTATCACCATTTTCAAATATATGCATTATTTACATGTACTTCTACTGAATTTAGAAGTTCTTGAACGTGTGAAAGTCTTTGTAACATGGAATGCACAAGACAACTCCACACTCCTTGCACCAAGTCGCCAAATCTTTGCACCATGGCTCACTGTGGCTGGCGGGGTGGGGAGGTGGAGAGAATGCCATTGTCTGTAGGCCTATCACTGTGCCTCAGCTAACTCGACATCACCTGGGTTCCGTTTCATCCCCAACCTTCTCTTTGTCACCCGATACGATATGAGTATCAATGGCACTCAAATTAACCATCTCTTGACAAACAGCACTACAGTCAAGCAAATGTCTTTGTTTATGCTTAGATGTGGAGGACAGATCGGTCACGAGAAGTCTAAGGACATGAATCCTTCACAAAAGCTGGTGGACAACTGACCATGAGGCACTAGTCTTGAGACAAAGATTACACATGAGTTGAGTTGTCAATTAGACAAATATCCCATACAAAGTATTTCCTCCCGCCTAGACATACAAAATATGCCGCAAAAATTAAGAATGTTCGGGAATGTCACCTGGGGTTTAAAGGGTTAAATCTACTGTAATCCCTTTGTTATCTGATTACACAGGGTATGCCATTGAATCAGTGCATAGACTACTCACTTATAATTATTAAATAGCAATCACAAGTAATATTTCAGAGTTTTGAGAGTGTAGCAATGGTAAAATTCTTAACTGTGATGGAGAAGGGTCTCGTAGGTTTCCTTCGCGTATTACCTAAGGATCTGCAGTTCTACCACAAATGTATTAGTGTAAATCACTATTCCCAAATTCCCGAAAATTTATGCTCTCGAATCAGGTTTCTAGGACCAACTGTAAAATCCTAGAGATTCTTTAACATATTGTTAATCCAATGCATAGAATGGGAGGATTGGTTACCTCTTCCATTCAAACAATTTTGAAATGCAATTAGATACTGTATGCTGCATTGCTTAATGGAAAGTGTAGGATACTGTCATGCAGAGTACAATACTTGATAATCTATGAGATGCAGTAGTCATTCAGTATCACAAAAAGCCTCCATCAGGATTCATCCCCAGCGTGACAAATGCTTCGCAGAAATAATACGAAAATTCGTTTGCACAAATTGTTCCCAAGAATATGAAAACTAATCATATACAGGCTGTATTTAATACTATTGCTGCTGAGCATGTAGGCAAGTTAGGAGACGGCTAAGCTTAAACATGATCCTACAGTATAATTGTAAATATTCCAATGCTTTGTGCTAACAAGTTTAATGCATGACACATGGAATCATTCCCATTGGAACGAAATGACAATCTTTTGACATTGGACAAAAAAAAATGCCAACCCGTCAACTTTATGATTTCAAGTAATTCCAGTTTCGTGATACCAACGAAACAAATTGGGCTAATTCCCGTTAAAAAAAATCAAAATATTCAATTCCAATATTAAGTTACAACTAAATCCTGGCGAACCACAACACTATAACCTGACTCACCCTAACTCAACACAAAGTAATGATAGACTACAACCCCAGTAACCAATTATTAACATTGTATCAACAATCTATGAGGATCTAGGCATATTTTCCAAAACAATCCATAAGGACATTTTTCTATCTGCCAATTAGCTAGGGTTGTGTCCTTTGTGTAAACCATAGTTCCGTGTTCACTCCCATCAGTAAGGTTGTTATTTTAGGTTTAATTTACCGTGTTACATATATTACCTTTCATGCATGTATACTAACAAACAACCTTGATATATTATTGCAATGATATTTTGACACTAACGATACAGTTGCACTATGCATTATCTTCCTTGTAATCTCTTTTGGCAATAAATATGTCAGTCATTTCAGTGCATATACAGTACAAGCAGTGTGTGAAATGCAATATCAATCCACATCGTTTACATAATTATGCTCGTGATTTGTTATCTACAAATATTTCGATATTTTATTACTGGACATTGATTGAGTATCTTCCTGCTTCTAGTATGAAGGAAAAAAATATGTTATCATGAACAAGATATTATTTCAATTGTAAGTTTGCATTTATGCACATAGTTTACAGCTTCATTCCCTCTTGTAAATTAAAAGTAATACCACGTCCAGCCAGCCACTATCTTTGTCAATGGGTCGTATTCTTAAACCTTAGTGTCAGGAACATGGGCTGCTCTGATGAAAGAACAAGAAGCAAACGAGCATTATGTAATGAAAGAGTCAGCAGTTCCCTCACAGTTTCTTAAGGTATCGCTCTATTTTTTTTTAATTATGCATTCCTAAAATTGTACTACGACCTGACACTAAAGTTAAAAAATACAGTCCGAATAATGTGTGTGTGGAGGGAAGGGGAGCAGGTCACTCACTGGGCACTTACTGCTACTTCTAAATTTACATCACCTTAATATCAGTGAAGATTAGAATATTATTTCATTATACTTCAGGAGCATAAATATCATGTGACGATAATCACTATCATCATCATAAAGACAGAAATACCCCCCCCGCCCCCCATGTTTGACCTTGGGGAGGCTAGTTCACAGGCCACGTCAGTCAATATTCAGAGCATATGTAAACAAAGAAGCATATCAAGTATTAACATTGCTTAAATATGTAATAAGTTTGAGCTGGTGGCAAACGAGATAAAAGATCGAATAGCCATTGTCACAAACTCCTAACACTTTGGCTGCCATGTTCATAATGCTCGTTGAATCTTATAATTGAATTTTTTTTAAAGACTTTCATAAACGTCATAGTTAAGGAATATTAGTGGATACTGTAGGTTATGAATCTTCACTGCCTTCTTCAGGGAACACTTGGAACCTTCAGATACAAATTTCTCAACTCCCACAGCTTGGGGAGAGAGGAGGGTGTGGTACTAATGAGGTGTAAAGGCTCTGCTCTCTACAATTACTATCATGTTTTAGCAAGACGCAGAGGTCTCCAAACACAGCTACTTTTAAAAACAAATCTTTATATGCATTTATATAATAACCTTCATGGAAGTCAGGGCTAAACAAAGGTGATATAACAAAGGTACTCAAACTAAGCAGCCAGGAGCGAACTCGTAACAATGGTCTTAAATTGGACAAATTTAGATTTAGGCGCGAGATAGGTAAACATTGGTGTGGAAATAGAGTAGTGGATGAGTGGAACAAGTTACCAAACATCATCATTAACTCGAATACGCTGGATAGCTTCAAACATAGGTTGGATGGATATATGAGCAATAGGGGTTAGGTGTAAATGGGACTGCCCAGTATGGGCCAATAGGCCAGCTGTAGTTTCCTCCATTCTTATGTCATTATGTAATGTTGAATAATAATAAATTACATATTTATGGTGCCTTGCTGAGCGTTAACCTGCACACAACCATAAGAGAGGGACCCGTGCGAGGCTACGACTACTGATCAACCTGTACACGAGACCAAGTGTGAACCACTCCATGAATAAACGACATGAGTTGACTGTATTAAGACTATAACCAAACAGGAAATGCTTCCAACAGGTGGAACTGCTGCCGACTGACTTACCATTAACATTCACACATTAATGTTATTTTTAATAAACGTAATTTGGCAGCTTCTTCAGCGTGTTTTCATTGCAAATTACATATGAATAATTTGATGGTAATATAAATAGAATCAAATTCATCCATTACGTAATGGACCAGGAAAGTCACCCTATTGAGACTTCAGCCCGCCCTTCTGTCACTCCTAGATTACGCGAGAGTTGTATAAAATAAATAAACAAATAAATAAATGAATAAATATCGGTCACACCTGTAGCACAAGGGGATATCACCCCAATGTGCAGTAAAACATTCTAAGCATAATTTGTGTTTTGCCCAACGTATTCATATCCTTGCTTTATACATAACACGTTGTAACTGCACAAGTAAATCAGTAAACCTCTAGCCCCGACCACCCTCCTCAACCCCCATAACCCGCCACCCAGTGTTCCCCGGACCGGCCACGTCTCCTCTTCACAACTCCCAGACTGACAACAACCACCAGAGGAGAGACATTCATGTACTACCACTGACGTAAGTCTCAGACAAAAACTAAATGACCTGACCAGAATAAAAAAAACAGGTGACACAGACGCTTCTTACCTCCCCACCAGGTGTAGTGCTCTTACCAGACCAATTACCCACCTGATGCCCCAAATTAGACGAGGAGGAGGATCTCCTGAAATCAAAGTTAGAAACACACACCACTGAGTAAGATGAAGGAAACAAACCAACTGCTCACCTGGAAAACCATTCAGTCGAGCGAAGCTTATCCAGAAGAGCAATGTTAAAACAGGTTTAAATGATCTCTTAACTATATAAATCCACTACCATAAGATTACCATGGCACAATAGCGTGGAAAAACATGTGACTTCGATATTTGTTAACTTGAAAATATACAGTTGTCAGACAGGCGAGCAAATAAATGTACAGTACATGACTTTCGTGTCATTGTCAGGAAAGACGAACAGAGGACACACCCTACCAGTGGCTCGCCTCACGTACACAGCAAACTGGGAAGCGGGAACAAGCCACTTTCACTACCAGGTCTTGTAGTGTGGGTGATCACACGGCTCGCAGATTGCCCAGCCATCATTTTCACCATCATCAGTCACACCTACCAATAATCGAGTGACGAAAATTCTTACCAAACATATAAGAGACTGGAAGGGTACAATACCTCAGTCACAAACATATCCAATGGGAAGTCCACGTCTCTCCCCCCTCTCCTCCTCCAGCATCTAGAGTCCAGACCACTCCCCATAAGGGCTCTTAAGAAGGATTACCTAAATAACAATCAAGAAAAAGTCATCCAAACAAACTGTAGGTACACTCCATATTCGAGTCCTGCATTTGTATAGATCTTCGCCTCTCTGCATTTTTGTTTACACTAAATTCAAGTGTATTTGCGGAAAGGTGACAGTCAACTAAGACAGTCCTTAAATGGCATGCCCAGCAAAGCGAGAGCCAAAATAACGACTATCACCCGTTCACTCAAACAAAAAATTAATAACCCTGTATATAATGTACCTGACAGAAACACGGTGACCACTGTTCGTCGCTAAAGTCCTGGACAACACACACCCGGGAGCACAAGTCAACAACAACAACAATGTTAGTGAGTACTGACTCACTGGGTAGGTGTTACCCACACACACAAGGGTCAGTGGTTGACTCTCGATGCTTGACTGTAGAATTGACTTCGGTGTCATAATTCACTTTACATTATCAAGCGTAAGGAAAAATGTAGTTCATGTTAATTGAAAAAATAATAATATATCATCATTAGATATTCATTGAAAAATCAAACAAAATAAGGGTAAAGTTGATTTAAAGACACCAGCTAGACACTTACCTCTTACCACGTGGACGCTTCAGGATAAAGACACCGTCCAGGTTGTTGAGTTGAGGTATTAACTTTTGGCTTCCTTGTGCGTTATTATTTTTTCATTCCATTAAAAAAAATAATTTACAGCTTAAGATTTAAACCCAACATTCTGTATAGACATGTTGTATTGACATGTCAGCGGGGTACAGGGTCGTACTGCACATGCGCTGCTACCTATATGTTCCGTATGTCGACAGACTGCCATAAGCAAGTAAGCATGTTTCTTATATATACAGTATATCTGTATCTGTAGCCTATTGTATGTTACCTTACTGTATATTCCCCTAAAGCTGCCATATTTTGAACATTATTTTCCCTCTTTTCTTAAGTTCCTTACTAACCCTGGTAAAGGATCGCTAAAGTAGAAGTAGAAGTTGAAATACTTTATTGACCATAAAACTATTACATCAACAGGACAGGGTAGTACACTGCTCCCACCCTCACCTTTGTCGTCCTCTTCTGGGGTTTACAAAAAGTTATAAATGTTAATACAATAATATTTTTACATCAATGAAATAGTTTATTTTGGCATGAACACTGTACTACATTAAAAGAACAGATAATGTAATCCTACACAAAGGTAAATGTCAAATCCTTGGAGCAAAATTTTTATACTTTGCAAGAATTACTTTAAATTTTCCATTATTAATCATCCAACAAACTTGTTTCTTTAAAGTAGTGATCTCACTGTTCCTGTATGGTGACATTTGTTCACATCCTAATGTTGTATCCCAATCTTAGTCTCATTATAACAGTGTCAACAGATGGTAAGTTAGTCCCGTAAGTTACATTGGTGTTTTGTAAGACATACAAATAGTGCTGAAAACTCTCCCTACATATGGCAATCACTTTTCTTCTTGCTTTTCCCCATTAATACTGATCAATCATAATATATATGTACAGTGTTTCGCCTGGTAAAACTATTTATTTTCTCTAAAAAGACATTTCGTAAATAACTGGGATGCCAATCATCTTTTTTCCCCTCAAGCTGTAAAATATCTACGGCAATGCATCCTTCCTGCCATGGTCTCAACCTTAAATAAGTTTGTAGTGAAATCCATTATTTATCTACTCCATACTTGGACACATTGACAAGATCTGTTTTTTCATTTAAGCAAAATATTGTACGGGTCAACCTATTATCTCCTCCTCTCCTAATGGTCCTAAGAGTAGCGGCTACAGCAGGTTCCTTTACTCTGTTTGGTAGATCTAACTCCAGTCTCATTATTTCAATTCTAGTGTTCCGTTGACAACATAAAACAATTCTCATGGCCTCGTTGTGTATTACTTCAAGCTTTTGAATAACTTTCTTACTGTACATTATAAGGATGGGAGCTGTATAGTCACTAACTGAACGTATAGTACTGATATAAACCATCTTTAAAATAGGTATACCTGCGCCATTTCCCTCCCAAAACAGAATCAATAATATGTAATAAATCATCAACCTCCTTTGGTTCATAATCTGTATATCTATCCTGTATAGTAGTAATCAGCTCCTGTTTTTTGTCTTCCCACAACCAATAACTTTTCTGCTTAATTAACTTCTGTATTTTGTTAACATGTACAGTAATTCGTAATGCAAAATGATAACTAAGAAAATCCCTAACTATGTCAGCATAATCCCTAACATACTGCATGATCTAACCTTCCTCCATGTATGTGGGTAGGCTGATGATTCCCCGATATTTCAATATCATCCAACTCCTCCAAGAAGTGTAACCATCTCCTTCCATTAATGTTGCTGGGTCCCATAGTACCCAGGACTTCGTGTCTAGCATTAATATCACCAGCCATAACACTAGCATCATTAATAAGCACTCAGGCATGTCATCAATACCCAAACTTTGAGGATGTACATAGACGTTAACAATACCTCCGCCTCATCCCCAGCTACAGTCAGATAGGAATTATTACCACCTTCCTTAAGCAGGGTTCAACCATTTTATGCTCTCTTCCCAGTGTAGCAGCCCACAGCAACCGCTCATAGAATGACATGTGTGAATCACTTGTAAAGTTCAACCTCCTCCTACCTGAGCTGTTTCCACCACCCGGGATGTTCGGCACATTGGTACTTTCACGATGATCCATTCGACCAACCTGCTGTGTTTTATTCCCAGTTGAATTCTTTCTGCTTTCTTCTGTGTGTAGTCCTCTTCTTCCTATCATTCATGATCTCATCACTATCACTTCCTTCACTTTTCTTCGCCAACTCTCGCCTCCTCTTCTTTTCCTTTTTACTAATCACCTCTTCAAAACTGTCTGTCACCTCCATTGTTGTTGGCCGCAGGTCATCTGCTTCCGATTCGCTACTTGAAAGCCGCAGGTCGTTTTCTATGCTGTTCAGTAGTGCAATCCTTTCTTCTCCAGCCAAATCATTCACAGGTTTCTGCCCACCACTTGCCCCAGGCATGGTGCAAACCTTAGGCAGCCAGTGAAAATCAACAGTGTTCTCGCAGAGTACAAGGCTGACACGTCCGACCAGTACGGCCAGCGATCAGAGAATGCTAAAGTAGGACAATTACACATGGTATGAGGGTTTAGTCGCATTTTAAAAGGGCGCAAAAATCGTAAAGTGAAACTAAAATCAACAGTTAAGATTATTTACTTCTAGAACGTATTCACTCACCAGGGAAGGACATAAACTGATCTGTCGTCTGTCATGAGGTGGGAGGCTATGACAAGTTGAATTGCTCTTCAAGTATTCCTTTACACACAGCTAGCCATTACGAAATGGTAAGATATAGCCGGGACTCTTTGAGTGAGCCGAGCGCCGAAAACCTGTAAAGGAGGCGGGAAATAAACTACACTGAAGGGATCTGGTTTAGCCTTTGGATCGCAGCAATGAGGATGAACTGCAGCAGATCTGGTCGTGTTGTTTGCTCCCTGCAGGCATCAAGACCTCAAGCAGTACTCTGTTCCCTGCTCACTTAACACCAACTTGTCCAATATTTCCACAGTTTAATAACTCTCAACCTTCAATAGTCACGTTGTACAGTCACATACAAAAGGCCTGTAGCTTCTTCTGCTGGTCCACGAACCCCGAGATTCAGACTCTTGAACCCGAAGCAGAAGACACTGATACATTATTCTGCCCATAAATGCTTCGGATTCACGAGTCTGAATCTCGGGGTTCGTGGTTCAGGATGAGAGGCGCTTTTGTGGGTGACTTGACACACTCCCTCTCCAACATGTAGCGCTCAGTAGTTATTATGTCAAGGAGTAAATAAGGGTTATTTTGTGCTCTTAATAAGGTTTAAGCTCTTGTTTACATTTGATTTCATAATTAATCCAATCCTATTGACAGATAATTTGGTAATTTGCTTGACCTCACACATCAGTACGTATATACAGGGTGTCTCAGAATATTGTTTTACATAAACCCACCCTGTAGATATTTCGTTTGAATGTTTGTATTACAACAGAAAAATTACCCCCCACCCCTTTCATACACCTGTACCCCCTACACACACCTATACCTCTTTCTTACACCTGTATCCCCTTTCATACTTCTGTACCTCCCTTTTCACACACCTGTACCCCCTTTCACACACCTATACCCCTTTCATACTTCTGTACCCCCCTTTCATACACCTGTACCCCCTATACACCTGTACCCCCTACATACACCTGTACCCCTTCCCCACACCTGTACCCCCTTTGCATACACCTATAAACCCCTTTCATACACCTATAACCCCCTTTCATACACCTGTACCTCCCTTACCTGTATCCCTCCTCCTCTATATTTGGACCCCCCCCCCCTCTTCGGAAATTCCTGGACCCGCCCCTAAGACAACCTGCATGTCACCCAATAATTTACCTGGTCTACAATATGTTAACTCTTTACATACACTTTATTAAGGATACTAAAACAACACGAATCATTTATAAATTACTATATTTATCGATACTAAGCTAAGATCTCGTAACAATATAATGCCAGTAAAATAGTTTGTTTATTTTTGTCTATTGTTTTAAACCGTCTATGTATGTATGTATGTATGTATGCATGTATGTATGTATGTATGTATGTATGTATGTATGTATGTATGTATGTATGCATGTATGTATGTATGTATGTATGCATGTATGTATGTATGTACAGAGATTGAGAGAGGAAAAAAAACGTGAGGTAATTGAAGATTGTTTTATGTGTAACACGTGTCTTGAAAGTTATGTATTGTGATACCTCGATATAACGGACTTTAATCTCTATTATAGTTCAGTCGATGGAGGTTTCATATCTAACGGATCTTCGATAAAACGGACTTTTCTCTCCATACAGTCTGTTAAATAGAGGTTTCACTGTATGTTAGTTATGATAATTGAATTGGTTTGTTAATACAGCCTCACAGTCTCAGAACTGAAAACAGGTATGTATTTCGCTACTCATAACACCCACGTAAAATTGACCTTAATTTGAGTTGGGAGCAGAAGGTCGTAAAGCGCCAAGGTGACATGTATGGCAACCAAGGGGACATGTATGGCAACCAAGGGGACATGTATGGCAACCAAGGGGACATGCATGGCAACCAAGGGGACATGTATGACAACCAAGGGGACATGTATGGCAACCAAGGGGACATGTATGACAACCAAGGGGACATGCATGGCAACCAAGGGGACATGTATGGCAACCAAGGGGACATGTATGACAAGCCAGCAAAGCCGTGTGTGTGTGTGTATAGAGTGAGCGATATGACACGTATAGTAAACAGTGTATAAGCACCATCAATGTAAATATGGAGAGAGAGAGAGAGAGAGAGAGAGAGAGAGAGAGAGAGAGAGAGAGAGAGAGAGACATGATGTACACCTCCATCTGACACACACTTTCCCTTTCTTGTATTCACCACACCTCCTCTTCTCTCACACTTACAGCCAACAACTGACAATAGAAGAATGATTTAGGTAACACATGTGCTCCGTTAAGTTTTATTATGTCTATATATCACGTGGAAAAAAAAAACACAAAAAAATACAAAAGAAGGTTTGTTGGTAGATATATTATGGTTATTCTTTCTGATTCCATTGTTTATTGTCCTTTCACATCACCTTTCAGACACTCACAGTCAGCAGTTGTGTTATGACGAGAAAATTGTAAACAGAAGCAGGTCTCTTTGTTGTCATTTCTATCTTATATCTTCCATACAGGACATTCCCTTCGTGCTGATCTTGCCAATCACCTGCCTGTGTATGGGACCCAGGACGACGAATGGGACCCAGGACGACGTATGGGACCCAGGACGACGTATGGGACCCAGGACGACGTATGGGACCCAGGACGACGTATGGGACCCAAGATGACGTATGAGACCCAGGACGACGGATGGGACCCAGGACGACGTATGGGACCCAGACGACGGATGGGACCCAGGACGACGAATGGGACCCAGGACGACGATGGGACCAGGACGACGTATGGGACCCAGGACGACGAATGGGACCCAGGACGACGTATGGGACCCAGGACGACGTATGGGACCCAGGACGACGTATGGGACCCAGGACGACGTATGGGACCCAGGACGACGTATGAGACCCAGGACGACGTATGAGACCCAGGACGACGGATGGGACCCAGGACGATGGATACAGCCAGGTAATGGTGGACAGTATATGTCGTGTTCAGGTCTACGAGGGCGCCACAGTCTGCCTCAACATTCACCATTAATCCTGTTCAGCGACGCACCAGACAAGTCATTATTATAACATCAGTATCAATTCATCCTCACGTCTCAGTATTTCACCCATGGAAATCCTAGTAGTGTTTGTTAATGATCTAAGCGTATCTGTTGTTGTTGTTGCAAAGGTTGCCAACCAATCCGAAATTAACAATGAATTATTTTTTATGTTTTATGTCAAATGTTCATATTGTAATGCCAATTGAAATTACAGATATTAGTTTAGAAGGGCGAATGTTATGGTACTAATGATGGTGTCAGTGATGGGATGTTTACTTTCTGATTCGATTATACAACACTGTGAAGATGTTTCGTGAGTGTGTGTGCTTGAAGTCACCTCATGCCTTGAATAAGAGACTCGGGATCACCTCACTTTGATAAACAACTTCGGCTACTATATGTTTCCTTCGTCACAGAAACCAACAAAACTGCCTCACCGGGAAGCACCAGAATTATCACACATAAAGAATATTAGGTTTTTCACATCAACTAATACCGGCGGAAGGTAAGTGAACACGAAGCGCTATATTGTGTCTGACTCGGGTTAAGTTATTCTTAATTTGTTGGCTTCCATTTTATTTCACAAGTTAAGATTGATTGTTTTCTGTGAAGATGTGTAGGACTAGCACACGCACACACACACACACACACACACACACACACACTAAACGTTCTGTGCCTGAATAGACCGCCATGTGAATACCCAAGTACGACACAACTTTGAAATAGTCTTATAATTTTTTATCTGTGTGTATCACTGAAGATAACACGGAGAATGCCAGGGACAGACTATTGTATACAGTCTTGTGGCTGCCTCCAGTCTGCTGGCTTTAGAAGGGTATCAGTGTTGTCGGCCAGGAGCACTAACTGGTTCACTGGTCTTGTGAGATTTTGTTCTAACATCTCCAATGACCCACCAGCTTAGTTTTACTCCCCTTTTCTTATACAGTATTCACGTCCATGGAACGTCATGAACCCCATAACACAATTGTTTTGTGTTTCTTTGTCCAGACACTTTTATTTACAAGAATGGTTTACCTTGTCTTGCCACACACCGTCCTTCACGACACACCCTCCCTTAACCAATTCGAGACTGTGGGCTCATTACCATCACACTGGAGTTTCTCTCTCAGGAAGCTTGTGCACCTCATTTATAACTCTATAGTTGACGACACTGGCCAGGAGAGGGGCGGACTCCTCACACTCAGCTGAGGACGAGCAAATGTCCTGTTTACTACAATAACGCAGCCGGGCTGCCCTCCCTTCGTTCCCCTCCGCTGCTGCCGACGATATCCCAGCCATTAAGGAGTCACTGTCTGCCGCACTGCCCCGTCGGCCAGTGTGCGAGACCAAGCTGTGTGAGCGCCATCTGCCATTACCACCACTAGACAGGGAGTAGCGTCCCTTCGCCACACCCCCGGGACCACTACTATTAACACTGCTGGGTCTGCCGCCCATACTGCTGGGGACGACAGGTACTGTTAACGTCAATTCTAAGTCGGAGGTGTTTTTGTGAGCCACATCCTGGTGCGCTTGAAGTGACGTGGTAGAGCGCAGCGCCATGTCACGTGTGAGGTTGGGTGGAAGATCACTTGGGGTGGGCGGTGCGGGGTCCCCCGTGCTCTCTACAAAACTGGAGGGCCGCGATCCACCCACCTCGCTAACGGAAGTCTTACAGCTGGCTGCCAACGTCTCGTCGTCTCCAGAGCCAGCGACTGACGACACAGGAGATGTGACCAACTCCAGGGTAGACAGATGTGGGCTGCTGTTACCAGGGGGTGCCATCTGGGCCTGGGTCCGCCCCGCCCGTGTCTGCTCGCGGTGCTCCTTGATGCAGGGACAGGAGTTTCTTTTGACCTCGAGGGTTACGCGCCGCACCGTACAATCGTCGGAGGCAGGCGAGGCTGGGAGAGGAGGTGACCCCTCTGGCGGCACCTCCTCGCTCAGTTTCCGGGTCGTCAGCTCTTCAGACATGAAGAACCTGAGGCGTTTGGGAGACTCTAGGCTGAGAGTTCGAGGGAGAGGAGAAGTCTTGCCTCGGCCACACCTTAGGGAGCCTCGCAAGCCTCCCACACACCCGTTTTTGGCCAGCGTCAACCCCTGTAGCCCTCGCTGACGGCGGGACCGCTCGCGACGACGCTTACGCTCTGGGTCCTCACCTGAGTGTGAGGGAGGAGAAGAAATTACCATAACAATTGATCACAAGATGAATTTGTTTATTGAATGACAAGAAGATATAATCGATTTTGATGTAACACAATATTATTGATATACTTATAGAAGTACACACACACACACACTTATGTTACTTGCACATCATTTGTAAATCAAGAGAAACATTCCCCAATTATGTAATTGTATATTTTCAGCCTTCCGGCTGCCATGCTCTTTCAATAAACCGTTAATTATTATTATTATTATTATTATTACACACACACACATACACACACACACACTCCACTAATCCTTGCCCTACCTTCACATAATCTTAATCTGACCTGTTACCTCTGCTCTTATTCCTGATAATAATCTGACGTATCTACTCTGACCTTCTTGACCTCATTAACCCTTGACAATGACCTGACCTTCTAGACCTCACCTACCCTTGACACTGACCTGACCTTATTGACCTCACATTCCCTTGACACTGACCTGACCTTCTTGATCTGACCTACCTTTGACACTGACCTAACCTTCTTGACCTCATGTACCATTGATACTGACCTGACTTCCTTGACCTCACCTACCCTTGACACTGACCTGACCTTCTTGACCTTACTTACCCTTGACACTGACCTGACCTCCTTGAGCCTCACCTACCATTGACACTGACCTGACCTCCTTGACCTCACCTACCCTTGACACTGACCTGACCTTCTTGCCTCAACTACCATTGACACTTACCTGACCTCCTTGACCTTAAGCTCTGACCTGACCTTAACACTGACCTAAACTCCTTGGACAATTGACTTACCCGCAAGCCAGTAAGTGGTCATTTCACCCTTGCCTTTGACCTTGACCTGACCTCGTTCCTCTAGCACGTAACCGCCCACTTTCGCCAAGATATCCCGACACGTACAGGAACAATGGATCCTTAGAGCTGCCGATGAGAAACAGAGATATAATGAGAGACACAGAGATAATGAGAGACACAGAGAAGTAATGAGAGAGACAGACAGATAATGAGAGAGATAATGTAAGACACAGATATAATGAGACAGTTAATGAGATACAGAGATAAAGACAGACACAGAGATTGTGAGAGACACAGAGAAATAATGACAGACACAGAGAGATAATGAGATACAGAGAGGTAATGAGACACAGATATAATGAGAGACAGAGATAAAATGGAAGATAATGGGAATTAATGGTGATCATGGAAGGTAATAAAAGGGAACGGGAGATAAAAGATAAGAACATAAGAATGGAGGAAACTACAGCAGGCCTAATGACTCATGCTAGGCAGCCCTGTTCACACCAACCCTTATCGCTCATATATCAGTCTAATCTTTATTTGAAGCTACCCAGTGTGTTCGAGTTAATGATGATGTTTGGTAACTTGTTCCACTCGTCCATTACTCTATTTTCAAACCAATGCTTACCTATCTCGCACCTAAATCTAATTTTGTCTAATTTAAAACCATTGTTACGAGTTTGCTCCTGGTTGGATAATTTGATTGCAAATTAAGATGCTTTAACCAGTCTCTGTACTCAAGGTTCCTAATGCCCGAGATTAGTCTTGTCATTCTCCTCTGAATTCTTTCTAGGGATTCTATATCCATTCTGTAGTACTGTGACCAGAATTGAACTGCATATTCCAAGTGAGGTCTCACAAGCCCAAGATATAGTTTTAGGGTGACCTCGCTAGTCTTGTAACTAACACTCCTTTGTTTGAACCCAAGTACTTTATTAGCCTTGTTTCGAGCAAATACACATTGTTGTCTTGGTTTAAGATTCCTACTTATCATTACTCCTAAATCTTTCTCACAGTTGGATTTCTCTATAAGAATGTTGTTCATCCGATATCTGGTTTCTCTATTTACATCTCCTAGACTAAGTACTTTACATTTGCCCACATTAAATTTCATCTGCCGTTTTTCAGACCTTGCGAAAAATACGTTTAGATCTTCCTGTAGTTTTGCGGAGTCCTCGTCAGATTTAATTATACGCCCTATTTTAGTGTCGTCATCAAATTTACTTATGTTGCTGTCTACGTCTATATCTATGTCGTTTATGTATATAATAAATAGTAATGGTCCAAATACTGAGCCTTGGGGTACTCCACTATTGACGTTACCCCAATCGGATTTAGTGCCGTTAATGCTCACTCGTTTCCTGTCCCGTAACCAAGCCCTAATCCATTTTAAAATATCTCCTCCAATTCCATGAGCCTCCACTTTTCGTATTAGTCTTTCGTGGGGGACCCTGTCGAAGGCTCTGCTTAAGTCGAGGTATACCACATCATAATCGTGTCCGTCATCCACTGATTGATAGGAGATTAATAGGAAATAACGTTATATGAGAAGAAATAACAAGAGATAATGAAAGATTAGAAGAGACAACAGATGATGGGGGATAAAGAGGTGGTAGAGAGAGAGAGACTAAATGAAACAAGATGAGATAAGTGAATGTGAAATGAGATAGAAAGAAGATATAAAGAAAAGGAGAAATACAAGGAACAAAAGAAAGGAAATAGGGAGATAGACTAAAGACAGGAAACAGGGAAATAGATAAGTGGAATTTGATAGGGAGATAGGACAAATATATAAATAGGGAGATAGGATAAAGAGAGTAAATAAGGAAATATAATAAAGAGCACAAATATAAACTAAGATATTACTAAATAAAATAATATTACAATTACTGTATAATGAAGAAAAACCTTTTGGTAATATACAAAAAAAATCCCACAATATTTCCTTACAGTTTTATCGGAAAATAAAATACAAAGAACCAAAATTAGAATAACAAAATACGAAGCGGATTTATGAGGTATAATTTAATTTTTATTTAAAAATTAAGTGTTGTTAAAATTATTAGTCAAATTATAATGTCTTGATATGGCAATACTTTACTATACATATATACTGTACTGTATGTGTATAGTTATTTACTGGAAACAATAGTTATGCGTTCCCTTGGTGAGAGTGTGTTCCCATCAGCGACCGGTGTGGGACTATGAGGGAGCTGTCTAGCCACTGTTGGACTAGAATGCAGGAAAAAAATGTCTTTTTTTCCTCGTTTGACAGTCGTGCTATTTTTCCTAGTGTGGCAGTTGTACTTTTTATTCCTGTGTCAGTTTTTCCCAGTGGCATTTCAGTAACTTTAACAAGGTCTGGCCGTGCTGTAAGTGAGGGTGATACAAGGAAGACTCTAGGATTGTTATAACACTTTCAAGGTACTGTACTTGGGTTCATACAAAGGAGTGTTAGTTACAAGACAAGCGAGGTTGTTCTTAAACTATATTTCGCGTATGTGAGATCTCACTTGGATTAAGCGGTGTAGTTTTGGTCACCGTAATACAGAATGGACATTGAATCCATAGAAAGCATTCAAAAGAAGATGGCAAGGCTAATCCCGGGCATTAGGAACCTTGAGTACAGAGACAGATTAAAGCATCTGGATTTACACTCCCTCGAGAGACGTAGAGTGGCAGCAAAGTAGATGGAGGTATATAAATGGAAATGATATACAGTATAGTGATATAACAAAGGTACTCACACTATGCAACCAGGAACGAATTCATAACAATGGTTTTAAATTTAGGCGCGAGATAGGTAAACATTGGTTCGGAAATAGAGTAGTGGATGAGTGGAACAAGTTACCAAACATCATCATTAACTCGAACACACTGGGTAGCTTTAAACATAGGTTGGATGGGTATACAGTATGAGCGATAGGGGTTGGGGCTGCCTATATAGTACGGGTTAACAGGCTAGCTGGAGCTACTTCCATTCTTACGTCCTTATGTAATTATTTGTACATTAGGTCCAGACACAAGACCCTCTAGAGCTGCTGTGGGCGAGAGATTATTGAGTTAATTATCATTGATGTTTGTTAATTATACACAATGATGCTAAAACAATACATCAGCATAATTAATTAACTTTATTGGGTATTATGATAATTAACTGCTGCGTGTTGTCATCGTTGCTAATCTGTCTGACCCTGATTAGTAAAACATATAATTTGCAGTTGTTTATAATTATTTGCTGTTTAAATATTAAATACATATTTGTATTTTGTTTGCGTATTATTGTTGTTATTCTCTGTATTCTGTTGATGGCCACTGTGATAACAGGGAGAATAAAGTGCTATAATATTCCCGGTCTTGGTGTAACTAAATAGTATCACAGGAAGATTAGAAACTCCAGCTTATTTGACCTGATTATAAAACACCCTAACACTACCTGAGGGGTTAGGTTAGGTTAGGTTATAGAACATTAAAATATTATGTGAAGGTGTTGCATTACCAGGTGAAATAAGCTAGGGTGTCTAATATTAATGTAATTTACTAAAGGTTCCATTAGTCTTTCATACATTACGTTGCTTCGATAGAAAAAAAAATATTATTGGAGTATCGTCAAGACACCTGGCGTGAAAATGGTCGTATATCTCCAAGGAGTTCACAGCGAGGCAGGTGCTTGGCAGGTGGTGGCAGGTGGACCATCAATCATCCCTGTATCACGGTGTTTGGGGTCCTCACCTCATGAACCTTACTCAAGATATTGTTTGGAACTATTCTCATCGTCAAGCGGTTTACTGTATAGCTATATGGAGAATTACTGAATGGAAACAAAAAGTCCCAGGGAAAAAAATACAGGAAAATGTTACAAAAATGTCAGAAAGAAATAACAAAAAAGTTACAGGAAAATTCAAAGGAAAAATTTACAGAAAAAAAAATCACAGATGAAAGTCGCAGAAAAAAATATAAGAAAAAGTAATGAATTTTGGCTTGGAAAAATGTACTATTTTATTTATACACAAGTAACAAGTGAAGCAACATAGCCAAAAGCATTCTAGACGGTGTTAATTGACAATGCAGGACATTTATAGATTGACAACACAAAATAATACATCGTGGCATCATGTGTGTGTGTGTGTGTGTGTGTGTGTGCAAGTAATGAATCTTAGTTTGTCATCACACTGACCCGATAGCGATCACTGCACTTTGCTAACATTTCACTACAACTGTCAATATTTCCCATGGCAGTAGGCGTCACACACACACACACACACACACACACACACACACACACACACACACACACACACACACACTGGTACCAAGCTCCGAGGTTTACACAAAATACAACCAACATTTAGATAAATTATGTTACAATAAGCAAATAATGTCAGATTATTATTGCTCACTTTGGTAAGTACGGTTTAATACTCAGGCAGTTAAGGTTTTAGGTTCAACTTTAGAATATAATCTCATAATTCCATAATCCTATATCACTGGTTATGTCTCCTATAATCTAGTGTCAGTGGCCGCGGTACTTGGCATGTGATCACAGCTCCCGTGACCTCAAGTCTACAGCCTCTCAGTTTGAAATGTTGATAACCTGACCTCTGATTGACTAGAATCGGCTTAATTTAGAGATGAATTACCTGAACCTGATATTGTAGGTCACTCTTACTAGAATACTGAGGACAAGATTGTTCCAGAAAATGATTCTGTTGGGTAATTTGTTCCACTCAGCCACAACTCTTATTTCCACACCAACTGTTTCCTTCTCTCAGGCCTAAATCTAATCTTCCTAAGTCTTCGCTCTTGGTCTGATATAGTTCCTCCATTCTTTTGTTTTCATGTTAAGTATCTTTGTTATATCACCTTTAGTCAACCCTGAGTTCCATTTATACACTTCATCCTCGCCGTAAGGGATAGATACTTACAGAGTAATTAAATGTTAGGTTAAGTTAGGTTAGGTTAGGGTTACTTTCTTTATAATGTAACTTCATTTTAATATAACCGAGATTATCTTTAATATTTCCTGTGGGTAAAAATTGAGATTAAGTTAAAAAAAAGAAGAAGAATTATAAGTGATTTTTGTAAGTATTTTGTTTTCATAACATAGACTAAGTAAAGTTTCCAAGTTAAACATATCTAAAATATCATAAACACAACTAATTATATAACAATGTATTGATTAATGATGAACTGAAAGAAATACAAAGATTTAGAAACATACTTGGAGGGAGGGAGGGAGAGAGAGAGAGAGAGAGAGAGAGAGAGAGAGAGAGAGGAACGACTTGCTAGCTGTATTAAAGTAGCTCACCTTGGCCAGTCGACTCCATACGCGAGGCAGTGTTGACAGTATCGCCGAAGAGACAATAGCGAGGCATCTTGAGACCAACCACGCCAGCACACACCGGGCCTGGGAGGAGAGCCAGGAAGAAGTGTACACAGTGTGATACTCGACGGCGGGACTATCACGGTCAAAAGTTCTGTCGCTATACTTCTGCTGCTCTACGAACCCCGGGATTCAGACTCGTGAACCCGAAGCATTTATGAATAGAATAATACATCACTGTCTACTGCTTCGGGTTCACAGGTTCATGAGTTTCAGGGTTCACGGATGGGACTCGGAGGAGTGATAGGACTTTTTCCCTGACTGCTGTATCTTTCAAAACGTAAGCTAGACCCACTCCCCGATAGCTGTAGGCCTAAACTGCCTGTGGAGCTATTCCCAGGTGGTGACATTATCATACAGGTGGTGACAGTATCATACAGGTGGTGACAGTATCATACAGGTGGTGACAGTATCATACAGGTGGTGACAGTATCATACAGGTGGTGGCAGTATCATACAGGTGGTGGCAGTATCATACAGGGGGCCATGAAAGTATTTGAACCATGTGAGTTAATAATAAAATGATCCTCATAGTAGAGTGCCAGAGCTAATGATACTAATCAATAATGAAATTTAAATAAAAGTTGAAGAGTAATGCAGTATACTAGCACAGCGTTAGTGTGGCCTGATCTTGTACTGAAAAAGCGACATTTTGTTCATATGTAGACGATGAGCCAAAATAATGAGGGATCCTTTTTCTGTCAACCTTCGTGTGGAGAAAACACCGGAGACAATGTAAGATGAATTCCTGAGCTCCGAAAGGATTCATTTGCCAAAAACACATTCGAAGAGAAGATCCTGACGGAGTTTTGGGTGGCAATAGTTCCTGATATCAACAAAATAGCTATCCGGGTGCCTCTGCCATTCTCGTGTACCTATTTCCGCGAAGATGGTTTTTCAACGCTGTTCAGCATCAAATCGACACAGCCTATTCGGCTACATGTGGAAAATGACCTCCGCTGTACCTTGACTGTGACTCAACCATGGATACCCCAAATGGCAACAAAAATGGAGTTTTTAATTAACTTTTTGACTATTCCTTTGCATTTGTGTAAGTTTTACGCGCATGCACTTAGTCCCTAGTTTTGATAACGTGAGTTGTTGTCGAGTTGAGTTTATTTTTCTGAGATTATAATTCCACTGCATTTACTGCGGACAAAACAGAGGTTTATATTTTTCACATATCCATGACTTGGAACCTTTCGTAGTGTTTTCTTGTGAGGCAGCGTTCTGTTTTATGCTGTTACTGTAGCTACTGGTACTGTACTACTGATATTAATTAAATAGTAAAATATTAAAATCTCATATCCAGCTGTAAATGGGGGCAACGGAGGCTATCATATCTTGTCGGGGGGCACAGTGAGGAAAAGGTTGGGATACCCTGCGTGAGTAAGAGAAATCGCCCTAAGACAAACTTACTGAGGTAGTGTCACACAGAACTCAACTCTTGCAATATTACAGGACAAGACAAGGAGAAATACTGATGAAAGTCAAGCGAGAAAGGTGTTGGGTTAGATATTTTGTTCCGTGTGGCTATAGATGAAGCTTCACCTGTAAACTATACAACTGAACAGGAAGTGAGATAATTAACAAGTTTTTGTGGTCAATAAACCTATCTATCTATCTATCTATCTATCTATCTATCTATCTATCTATCTATCTATCTATCTCTCTGTCTGTCTGTCTGTCTGTCTGTCTGTCTGTCTACGCGCTGAAAAGACTCTAAGCTGTAATACACTATAATATCAACACAAGCGGGGACTCATGAGAATGACTCACCATAATGACTCACACAAGCGGGGACTCACCATAATGACTCACACAAGCAGGGACTCACCAGAATGACTCACCATAATGACTCACACAAGCGGGGACTCACCATAATGACTCACACAAGCAGGGACTCACCATAATGACTCACACAAGCAGGGACTCACCAGAATGACTCACCATAATGACTCACACAAACTGGGACTCACCAGAATGGAGACCGATGCGCAGTTTGAGAGTATCACTCGGCCTGTGTCGGATCTTAAACCTCCTGATGGCGTCCAGGAGATGAAGAGACATGGAAGCAACCTCTCCCGCGTGCTGGTCCTCGTTCCTGATGGGCAGTCCGCTCACCTGATGGGCATGAGGGAGTGAGTGATGGGGAAATAAAACCTGATGGGGTGAAAATTATAGGTATCATAGGTCGTTCTCTTTTCTGATGGATTGTTGGTTTATCTGATGGGTAGGCGGCTCAGCTGATGGGTACCTGGTTCATCTGATGGGCAGGAGGAAGGGAGTGATGGGGAAACATAAGACAAAG
>NW_024736744.1:990988-1008488 GCF_018991925.1 Homarus americanus
TCTCGTTATTTCTCTCCCCCATTCTATTATTTCCATTTGCCTCTCTCCTACATGTTTATTCTCCCTTTCTTTGTCTTGTTTCTTTCGTCTCCATTTTTTCACTACTTCTATGTCTCTTTGTTTTTCCCTTACACTTTTTTCCTGTTCATTTCTCTCTCTCTCTCTCTCTCTCTCTCTCTCTCTCTCTCTCTCTCTCTCTCTCTCTCTCTCTCTCTCTCTCTCTCATTCTCTCTTTCTCTCTCACTTTCCCTCACTCACTCTCATGCTAATGAAGGAAAAGAAAGTTGTTTCCATATGCCTGACAGACCTGTAAGGAGTAGTAGCCGGCACCGCACTAGACCGCCTCTAACTCCTCAACTAAAGTCAGGTCCCCATTCTCAGCCGGGTGGACTAAGGGCGCCTCGGATGTAAACAAGTTCCCGTGTTAGTTTAGGATTCTTATTAAATTTGTTATTGGCACTGGTTAGGTTAGGTTAGTTTTTCTTGGTCTATTATTATTGTGTATTGTTTCTAGTTTTTACGGGGAATAGCCCACCCGGCCACAGGTTATCGAACCACAACGGGGCCTGGGGGGCGAAAAAGTAAGAGTAAAAAAAAAAAAGAAGAGAAAAGGTCTATATTAATCTACACCACGAAGATGCCGGAAAACCATTTTTTTTTAAGTGTGACAGATTGTAAGAGTATGGAAATAGAAGAAGGCAGAGCATTCCACAGTTTGGCTGTGTGAGGAAAGAAGGAGGTACTATAACGGGTTATTCTAGTGTGACCGACATCCACAGAGAAACGGTGGGCACCGCGGGCAAGACGAGCCGACGGCCTTGCCGGCAGTACACAGGATGCCAAATCCACCGAACATTACCCGTTAAAGAGAGTGAAGCAACATTGCAGCGAAGAGAAACGGAAGAAAGATTATCAACTAAAGGAGGAGAGTTAATTGGACAGAATTCCTTTGATTCCACCCTATCAAACAGATGGACAGAAGAAGAGCCACCCCAGATATGAGAGCAGTACTCTAAGTTAGGACGATTGAATCCCTTATAAACCTGAAGCAACTGCTCAGGAGTGAAGTAGCTATGGCATCTGTACAGCATTCCCAGCTTTCGGGAGGCAGCTTTACCAATGTTGAGGATGTGTGGCTTCCATGAGATATTAGCGGAAATGGTGAGACCTAGCATATATAATTTTAGAATTTGGCAGAATGATTGCATCCTGAAATATGATTGGTAGGAGATCTTCTGTTTTGGAAAGTGTAATTGGTAAATACTGTGTTTTATTACTCTTGAATTTAACCAAGTTTCTACCTTCCCATTGATAGATAAAACCATATCAGCTCTAGAAACAGATCTAGTTTTGGAATTAGGGAGAACAGAAAAATGTGAAGAAGAGTGAAGTAAATCATTCATACAAAGAAGGAAAAGAGTAGGTGAAAGAACAGAACCCTGTGGGACACCACTATTGGTAGAGAAAGATAGAGAGAGAGATCCCTTGACAGCAAGTGCAATGGATCGGTTCTTAAGGAAGCTAGAAATTATAGAACAAAGTGGGGGAGAGAAACCATAAGAGGGAAGTTTAGAAAGCAAAGACTTGTGTCATACCCTGTCAAATGCTTTGGAGATGTCGAGGACCACGACGAAAGTTCCCCATAATCCCTAAGAGAGGATGACCAAAGATGGGTGCAGTAGGAGAACAGATCACCAGCAGATCTCGCCTTCAAAACGTTCAAGGTGAAGGAGAAAATGAGAGTTTAAGATAGTTTCCAAAATCTTAGAGAGGGATGAAGTTAGAGCAATGGGGTGATAGTTAGAGGGATTGGAATGATCACCCATGTTCGGGATGGGCTGAACCGAGGCCTGCTTCCAAGAGGAAGGAAAAGTTTGGATTTTGAGGCAAAGGTGAAAGAGGCGAGCAAGCACAGGGGCTAGAATTTCAGCTCACTCCGCCAGAACACGAGTGGGGTATTCCCTCCGGTACATGCGCCTTAGTCACATCCAACCTGGATAACACACCAACAACCCTACGAGTGGAGATTATAGGAAAGTGCAAAGGTTCAGTAGAAGGACCAGGAGTAGGAGGGATAGAGTTGGAATCGTCTAAGGAGAATAAGGTGCCAAAGAGATTGGCTTTATCAAGGGGAGAGTTGGCTATAGAGTTATCAGGTCGGAAGAGAGGAGGAAAGGAGGAGTGCAGAAGTTATTACATTTGTTTTTGGTTAAGGACCAGAAGGATTAACTAGAAGAAGAGTTAGTCAGGACAGCGGTCTTTCTTTTTATAACATTCCACTTGGCCCTACGAAGAATAGCCTTACAACGATTCCTAGAAGTAATGAAAGAGGAGTGGGTAATAGGAGGAGGAGACAGTTTCTTAACTTGATACGCCCTATCTCTCTCCCTACAGGCAAGAGGTTAAGTTAGGTTAGCTTAGGTTATCTATTATTATTGTGTTTAGTTTTTAGTTAGTGTGACTGTTATTGTTTGCTGTCTCAACCTATTGTTATTGTTATTATTGTTATTTTTGCTCGGTGTTTTTGTTGTTATTTTATATTATATTTGTTGTTATTGTCATCGTTGTTATATTTACTATTTATTTTGTTATTATTATTTCTACTTGTCGGTATTATTATTATTATTATTATTATTATTATTATTATTATTATTATTATTATTATTATTATTATTACTATTATTATAATTATTATTTCTACCCAATATAGTATTTTTCTTAACTTTAATATTATCAAGGGGTAGGAAGACCAGGGGAAGGCTGAGTTTAAAATGAATACCTGTATATGAAATTGAAAGTTATTGACTCTGATGTCATGACAGATTAAAATACAGTGTGAAAATATTTTGGGTGAGAGGGCTGTGGTCGCCAACCCTCAGAACCTGTAACTGACACCTTGATTGATTGAATATGTGATTGATATTATTTTCTCCGATTTATATTCACTGTCATATTTTTTTATCATATATTTTTTAGAGTTGCAAGGAAGACGAGAGAGAGAGAGAGAGAGAGAGAGAGAGAGAGAGAGAGAGAGAGAGAGAACACTTTTCCTCTGTGAGAGAGAGAGAGAGAGAGAGAGAGAGAGAGAGAGAACACTTTTCCCTCTGTGAGAATTCTATATGCAGTAGGGCGGTCGCCACACACACACACACACACACACACACATGTTAAAATCATTCCTGTCTCTCATCTCTTTTCTTTTCTCCTTTCTCACTCTCTTACTTATCTCTCTTCTGCTCTCTTTGCCAGCACACACACACACACACACACACACACACACACACACACACACACACGACACAAACACCTGCCTGAAGGGGGGTGAGCCTGGGTGAGGTCCATCCATCACCTGACGAATGATAGACACAGGACTCTGCTCAGTGGTGCCCCAGGGTCCGTGGCGCCCGTGTACCTGCAGGAGGAGTGGGAGGAATAAATTATGGGCGTGAAAAAAAAAATACATTTGTGGGAAAAAATTATAAGCGTGGGAAAAAATTACAAGCATGTGAAAAAATTATAAGCGTGGGAAAAAAGTTAGAAAGCGTGAGAAATGGGATGTGAAAGTTTCAGAGAAGGATGAAACAATACAAATGAGAGACCAAAAGAATCATTAAATGCTACTCATAGTAACTGAGACATATACAGGTAAATATACAAAATTAAACATTTAGTCACCCCCCAAAAAAAAAATTTAATCATCCTTCTCAGTATTTTTTGTGAATTATATATATTTTTTAGTTTCAGAACTGTATGATGATTTTAACACTATGATAAGCTAGGCATATTTAACGTAGGATAACAGCAAAAGGACTCCTACAGGATGATCAGACGAAAGATATCTGATACAGGATGATAGAGGAAGGATACTTATAAGATGACAGCAGAAGGATACCTCGTATAGGACGATGGCGAAGGAGTACACGTCCGCCTTCTGGGTCCCTCCAGGAGGCGAGGAGGAGTCCCTTAGCAGCTCTGGCGCTCTGTACAGCAGCTCTGAGGGAGGAACACACGTGGTGATGATGATGATGATGATGGTGATGATGATGATGATGGTGATGATGGTGATGATGATGATGATAGGTAATGAATAAAACACTAAGACAATGATACTACTATTACTACCACCACCACAAATAATAATAATAATGATAATAATAATAATAATAATAATGATAATATAACTGGCAATGTTAATAATAATAATGATACTAACACTACTACTACTAGTACTACTACTATTTTTTCACTTGATAACAAAAACGTAGCCTCCAGCCTCCCCAAATAGCCACACCTTCGCCACCATTTTATTACCTTAATATTAAATATCCTAATACAAAAGTGGCTACCGTAGCTGAGTTAGTTGAGCCGCAGATCTATGCGGCAATCAGTGACTGTTGCCTCATAGTCAATATCAGTGACCGTTGTCGGCTTTAGGGCCGAAGATCTCGTTCCCTGGAGGCAAAGCAATGCAGACCAAGAGAGAGAAGGACAGTCGACATCTCAAACAGACTGCAACGTAATTTCTGGGGTGCTGTTCATGTTCATATAATACCTCGGCCAGTCTGGCGTAGCAGCATCTTGCACTTGGTCCCTTCCCGCCAGAGGTTGTGATGCTTCCTTGTTCCACATTCTGAATTCTCTTCGTTTACTCCCTGTTCTTGTCGTCCTCGTTCCTGTTGTGTGCAGCCTCGAGAGATAGGTTACGGTGACATGCAGCCATGGGGTCGAATATCCTGATGTCAAAGAAGCTCGCTGTCCCCGCATCCAGAATCTCTGAGCGTTGACGTCCACACGGGCTTCGTTGGATGTGTCGGAAGTCATGTGATGGAGATTCTCACCGTCCGATGGAAGGAGGGTCGGTTCCATCATGACGTCGCAGCAGATTTCCTTTTGTATATTTGCTATGATATCCTAATCTCATGCCTCATGCATACGAAACCCCTTCTACACACCAACGCCTGGTCAATGTCGTAAGATGAGCCACAGACGCATTGAGAGGGCAAACCTTCTACTGGCCTACCTTACCTTAGAGCACTGGCACCTGTATAGTCGTGTTTATTAAAGCTGAAGCCTTTTGCCCTTATCGGTAATGTTGTTAGCCAGTTTGAGGAGCCCACCTCCTCTACTAAAACTACTGTTTACTACTACTACTACTACTACTACTAAAACTACTACTACTACTACTACTACTACTACTACTAAAACTACTACTACTACTACTACTACTAAACTACTACTACTACTACTACTACTAAAACTACTACTACTACGACTAACAATAATACCAATAATAACATTGACGAAAATAATGACACTCTGAACGCACTAAAATAATACACCGTGAATCAATAGTGACTAAAATAGAACGTGGACAGACGAAGCAGAATAAAAGGTGGAGATAGAAGTGAGTGACAAAGATAGGAAGAGAGGAAATGGATGAATGAGGAATAACGGGAGAAGACAGGAGACAACAACAAATGGAAGAGGAGAAACAGGCAGACAGAGAGGAGATATAATGAATTAGAAATGAATTTAAAACGGAAAGAGAGAGAGAGAGAGAGAGAGTAAAACATTGTCAAAGTATTATAAATCTTCCTCTAAATCCAAATATTTCTTTCTCTTTCGCTTTCTAAAATATAAAACTTTCACCTATTCTCATTTAATGTCCCTAACAAATAAATCTCACCCAACTTTCGTTTAAACTTTCTAACAAAAAAAAGTTTCTCCTCCTAACTTTCACTAACCTGTACACTTTCTCTGGGTTTCTCCGGCGTCGGTTACAGATGTACTCTCTGTACCGGACTTGAGTTCATGGAGTCCGAACTGTTATCTTGACGACCCAGCGAGAGTCCACCAGGCAGTTGGAAGACTTAAGGTTACCGTGAGACTTGACCGCTGAGTCATGAAGGTAGACCATGCCCTGAGGGAGAGTGAGGGAGAGTGAGGGTGAGGAGGAGAGAGGGAGAGGGTGAGGGAGAATAAGGGTGAGTGAGGGAGAGGAGGGAGAGTGAGGAGAGAGGAGGGAGAGGAGGGAGAGAGGGAGAGGGTGAGGGAGAGTAAGGTGAGTGGAGGGAGAGGGAGGGAGGAGGGGAGAGGAGGGGAGAGTGGGTGAGGGGAGAGGGGTGAGGGAGGAGGAGGGGAGAGTGAGAGGGAGAGTAAGGGGTGAGTGAGGGGAGAGTGGGAGGGAGAGGAGGGGAGAGTGAGGGTGAGTGAGGGAGAGTGGGGGAGTGGGGTGAGGAGGGTGGGAGGAGGGGTGAGGAGAGGGTGGGTGAGGGAGAGTGAGGAGAGAGTGAGGTGGGTGAGGGGTGGTGAGGGAGGTGAGGGTGAGTGAGGGAGGTGAGGGAGAGTGAGGGTGAGTGAGGGGTGAGGTGAAGGAGGGAGTGAGGGAGAGTAGGGGTGAATGAGGGAGAGTGAGGGTGGGTGAGGGTGAGTGAGGGGAGAGTGAGGGTGGGTGAGGGGAGAGTGAGGGGTGGGTGAGGGGGTGAGTGAGAGGGGGTGAGTGAGGGGGTGAGTGAGGGAGAGTGAGGGGTGGGTGAGGGAGGTGAGGGGTGGGTGAGGTGGGAGAGTGAGGGGTGGGTGAGGGGAGAGAGTGAGAGGGTAGGAGAGTGAGGGGTGATGGTAAGTGAGATGGAGGTAGACCATGCCTTGGGAGAGTGGGTGGGTGGTGGGTGAGAGAAGGGAGAGTGGGCGAGAGGGAAGGAGAGTGAGGGGTGGGATGGGTGATTGGGAGGAAAGGGAGATCATTCATGTGGGAGAGGGAGGAAGAGTGGGAGGGTGAGTGGTAAGGAGAAAAATGAGAGGGAAAAAGGGAAAGAGCGAGGGAACAAGGGAGACTGATAAGTGGGGTAGAAAAACGAAGGAAGGGAAGGAAGGAAGGAAGGAAGGAGAGTACATAGAACGGAAGGGGAAAGGGACAGAGATGGAGGGAAAACGGAAAAATAAGGGAGATAAAATAAGAAAGGGGAGGGACGGAGGGAGGGAGAGAAGGGTAGAGGGTTAAAATGAGTGAAAGATAGAGAGAATAACGCTGTCGGCCGTTCACTTATAATTCCTTACCTTTACTGTGATAAATATTTACAGTATATATAGCAATAAAACACACGGTATATATACTCAGGTTTAACACATAGTACACACGCTAGTCTTAACTCATAAAACCTAGAAAAATATGAAGTAAAATTAAGACAACTATTCGTTCCTTCCCTCTACTTATACTTTTATTTACTTGTCTAAAAATTTCTATCAAAGGAGTGTAATTATTTTTATGTTTACTCTCCTCCGTCAGGGATCATTACCGAGCTAAAATAGACTCTATTGAAGGTCTCTGAACGTAAACAAGGTGGATTGGCGTCTACCTCAGTGGAAGTTTTTCCTAATGCTCGTCATTATATTTATCATTAACTCAATCGTATTCTTTTGATCTTAGGATTATAAAAGATGATGAGAAAATAACGTGGAAAAATTGTCTCGGGGGAAATGTTCAATTCGGATTTTTTTTTTTCAAATTACGATTTTTTTTCCTCTCTCGTGTGTGTGTGTGTGTGCTTTAATGAAGGCTTGAAGGGCTTAAACTTTGTGGTAAATAAGGTCGAGTTGGCACTGTTTTGGTGAAGGCTTGTAGTGGCGGGTTAAAAATGGGGTGAAATAAAGATCAAGTGACAACTCGAGCACTTGGGTAACGCGGTGCCTCTCGCTAATGTTGGCTTCATCTGGTCACCATTACTTCCTCAGTGGAACTTTTACAAATTATACAAATTCTATTTTCGATTACCTGAAGATTAGCCCAAGCTTATTTCACCTGAAGAGTAACCACCTTATCACTAACCTAACCTGACCTAACCTAACGCGTGTAAAATAGTGTTGGTATAGACAGACATTACATTACTTTCAAAATTATATAACTAATTGCGATAATAATAATAATAATAATAATAATAATAATAATAATAATAATAGTAATAATAATAATAATAGTGACTCACCTGAACAATATAACCAACCATAGTGACTCACCTGGACAATATAACCAACCATAGTGACTCACCTGGACAATATAACCAACCATAGTGACTCACCTGAACAATATAACCAACCATAGTGACTCACCTGGACAATATAACCAACCATAGTGGCTCACCTGGACAATATAACCAATCATAGTGACTCACCTGAACAATATAACCAATCATAGTGACTCACTGAACAATATACACTAGTGCTCACCTGAACAATATAACCAACCATAGTGACTCACCTGAACAATATAACCAACCATAGTGACTCACCTGGACAATATAACCAACCATAGTGACTCACCTGAACAATATAACCAACCATAGTGACTCACCTGAACAATATAACCAACCATAGTGACTCACCTGGACAATATCGCCAATTAACGAAGCAATGAACATATTATCCAGCTTGACATCTTCGTTTTCCAATATGTCCTAAAGAGAAAGAGATAAAATAAGACATAATGAGACTGAGAGACAAATAAGGTCGAAGAGATAATAAGATAATAAGAAAAAATCCTGATTAATTACTGTATGTATAAATAAATAAGTTTAGGTAATTATTATATTAAATGTGTGTGTGTGTGTGTGTGTGTGTGTGTGTGTGTGTGTGTGTGTGTGTGTGGGTTCTTATTTTACGGTATTACTAGTTCTGTTTATTTGTTTTATTACATGTTTTGTGTGTTTCCTTATCCCCGTGTCCTTATTTGTGTGTCTCCTTATCCCCGTGCCTTTATTTGTGTCTCCTTATCCCTGTGTCCTTGTTCGTGTGTTTGTTTTCCCCATTTATCCTGGCGGTGTTTGTGTTACCAGCTTGTGATCTTTTTCATGTTTTGTTTACCGCAGGAACCAGACTCTCACCTTGAGGGACCCCCGAGAGCAGTACTCCGTCACTATACACACGTTAGGGGGGTCGACACACGCGCCAATGAACCCGAGCAAGTTATCGTGGCGTAGGTCCCGAATCTGTGAAGAGGATGAGGAAGAAAAGGCCTTGGATTAGTGGTGTGTGGTTAGAAAGGTAATCTGGGTTATATTACGTTGTTTGGGAGGTAATTTGGTAGTTTAGTAGGGTAGTTAGGAAGGTAATTAGTTGACTATTAGTTAAATAGTTTGTCTAGGAGACAGTTTGGTTAGTTTTAAAGATAGTTAAGAAAGTATTTAAATTGTTTAAGGTATAATTACAATGTTTACGAGGTGAGGCGACGTGAAATTATTTGATCTTTAAGTAATTTGTAGTTTGTAAGTGGTAATAAATTGATCTAAATATAATAGAGTAAAGGAAGATTATACGTATTTTGTAGTGAGAAAGTACCAAAATATACTACAACTACCACTGCTACTTTTTTTTTTTTAACAACGTGGCCACCAGCCTCCCTCAATAGTCACAGCCTAATGTTCTGTGTATGAGAACACTTATACGTCAGCCTGCTCGGTGTATAACTCGGCAGAACTGGACTTAAGTTCTTCACACATCTTGACGGCTACAGTCCAACAAGGATCTTATTTCACAAGGTTAATTAGGTTAGGTTAGGTTAGGTTACAAGATCTACTTTATATTAAACAACTTATACCAATAGGGTCAAAAAAACATCTCATATGGAAGTGTGAGACAAAGATAACACAGGAATTAAACATGACTGGTACATGAAAACCACACAGTTCTTTTCGCATTCAATTATTTCAATAACTCTCAATATCGAAATAAAAACACAACATTATGGTATTAGGCTCCCGGAGTCCAATTAGTTGACGTAAATACAATAATGCCCTACAAGACAACTAGACCTGACCAGTTGTTTGAAATGAAATAAACCAATTAATTTTACGTTTGTTGTCTTAATGTTTCGTCCTTCCCTGTAGTTGGTCACAGCCTGCACGCCTACTGAACCATACAGGACCTACCACATCTTACACACATCCTACTCACCGTTTTCAGCTCCTTTTTGATCCTACGGGTGACGTCGACAGGCTTGCTGGAGATCTGCTTTACTGCCACCACACGCCCCCGGTACATGCCAAGCTGAGTGTAGGCACTGGCGTAGCGGAAGTCCATATCAGGATTACTGCTGAGGGAGAGTTGACTCGTCCTGACGGTGGAGTAGAGCCCCTGTAGGAGGAAGACTGGGGTGTTAGTGGTGGTGGGGAGGAAGGCTGGGGTGTTAGTGGTGGTGAGGAAGACTGGGGTGTTAGTGGTGTGGTGGGAAGGCTGGGGTGTTAGTGGTGGTGGGGAAGGCTGGGGTGTTAGTGGTGGTGGAGGAAGGCTGGGGTGTTAGTGGTGGTGGGAGGAAGGCTGGGGTGTTAGTGGTGGTGGGAGGAAGGCTGGGGTGTTAGTGGTGGTGGGAGGAGGAAGGCTGGGGTGTTGGTGGTGGTAGGGAAGACTGGGGTGTTAGTGGTGGTGGGAGAAGGCTGGGGTGTTAGTGGTGGTGGAGGGAAGACTGGGGTGTTAGTGGTGGTGGGAGGAAGACTGGGGTGTTAGTGGTGGTGGGAGGAAGACTGGGGTGTTAGTGGTGGTGAGGGGAAGGCTGGGGTGTTAGGGTGTGGGGGAGGAAGGCTGGGGTGTTAGTGGTGGTGGGAGAAGACTGGGGTGTTAGTGTGGGGAGGAAGGCTGGGGTGTTAGTGGTGGTCAGGGAAGACTGGGGTGTTAGTGGTGGTGGGGAGGAAGACTGGGGTGTTGAGTGGTGGTGAGGAAGACTGGGGTGTTAGTGGTGGTGGGTCAGGAAGGCTGGGGGGTGTTAGTGTGGGAGGAAGGCTGGGGTGTTAGTGGTGGTGGGGAAGACTGGGGTGTTAGTGTGGGGAGGCTGGGGTGTTAGTGGTGGTCAGGGAAGGCTGGGGTGTTGAGTGTGGGAGGAAGGCTGGGGTGTTAGTGTGGTGGTCAGGAAGGCTGGTGTTAGTGGTGGTGGGAGGAAGACTGGGGTGTTAGTGGTGGTGGGAGGAAGGCTGGGGTGTTAGTGTGGGGAGGAAGGCTGGGGTGTTAGTGGTGGGTCAGGAGAAGACTGGGGTGTTAGTGTGGGGAGGAAGGCTGGGGTGTTAGTGGTGGTCAGGAAGACTGGGGTGTTAGTGTGGGGGAGGAAGGCTGGGGTGTTAGTGGTGGGTCAGGAAGGCTGGGGGTATTGAGGTGTGGGGGAGGAAGGCTGGGGTGTTAGTGGTGGTCAGGGAAGGCTGGGGTGTTGAGTGTGGGGGCTGGGGTGTTAGTGGTGGTGAGGAAGACTGGGGGTATTGGTGTGGGGAGGAAGGCTGGGGTGTTAGTGGTGGTCAGGAAGGCTGGGGTGTTAGTGTGGGGAGGAAGGCTGGGGTGTTAGTGTGGTGGTCAGGGAAGACTGGGGTGTTAGTGTGGGAGGAAGGCTGGGGTGTTAGTGGTGGTCAGGAAGGCTGGGGAGGTGTGTGTGTAGGGGGAGGAAGAGCTGGGGTGTTAGTGGTGGTCGGGAAGGCTGGGGTGTTAGTGTGTGGGGAGAAGGCTGGGGTGTTAGTGGTGGTCAGGAAGACTGGGGTGTTAGTGTGGGGAGGAAGGCTGGGGTGTTAGTGGTGGTCAGGAAGAGCTGGGGTGTTAGTGTGGGGGAGGAAGGCTGGGGTGTTAGTGGTGGTGAGGGAAGACTGGGGTGTTAGTGTGGGGAGGAAGGCTGGGGTGTTAGTGGTGGTCAGGAAGACTGGGGTGTTAGTGTGGGGAGGAAGGCTGGGGTGTTAGTGGTGGTCAGGGAAGGCTGGGGAGTAGTGGTGTGGGGAGGGAGAGGCTGGGGTGTTAGTGGTGGTGGGAGAGGCTGGGGTGTTAGTGTGGGAGGAAGGCTGGGGTGTTAGTGGTGGTGGGGAGGAAGACTGGGGTGTTAGTGGTGGTCAGGGAAGACTGGGGTGTAGTGTGGGAGGAAGGCTGGGGTGTTAGTGGTGGTCGGGAAGACTGGGGTGTTAGTGTGGGGAGGAAGGCTGGGTGTTAGTGGTGGTCAGGAAGACTGGGGTGTTAGTGTGGGGAGGAAGGCTGGGGTGTTAGTGGTGGTCAGGAGAACTGGGGTGTTGAGTGGTGGTGGGGAGGAAGTGACGGGTCTGGGGAAAGATGGAAGGCGTCTCACATAATCCTGGGTTAAGGAAGACAGAGAACAGTGACGCTACAGACGTGTGAGTCAACAGGTGTGTGATCCAACAGGTGTGTGATCCAACAGGTGTGTGATCCAACAGGTGTGTGATCCAATAGGTGTGATCCAACAGGTGTTAACTAACAGGTGGGTGATGTAAGCAACAGGTGTGATCCAACAGGTGTGTGATCAACAGGTGTGTGATGTGAGCCAACAGGTGTTAACAACAGGTGGGTAATGTGAGCCAACAGGTGTGTGAGTCAACAGGTGTGTGAGCCAACAGGTGGGTGATGTGAGCCAACAGGTGTTAACTAACAGATGTGTGATGTGAGCCAACAGGTGTGATCCAACAGATGTGTGATGTGAGCCAACAAGTGTTAACTAACAGGTGGGTGATGTGAGCCAATAGGTGTGTGAAGTTACCTAACAGGTGTGTGATGCTATATATGTGTATTCCAACATGTGTATAAGGCAACTGGTGTATAATGACTGCGAGCCAACAGGTGTGTGGCGCTATAGATGTGTGTTCCAACAGGTATGTGAGTCCAACAGGTGTGTGAGTCAAGAGGTGTATTTTAATCCCCCTAACACCTGCCAAAACTTCCCCTCACTACTCCAACAAACACATGTGACTCTCTACAACTCAACACGTGTGACAGGTGTTTATACCTTAATTATAACACCTGGCGTTATTGTGTAGAGGGCGATTAATCAAGTGAGACAGATATTGACCAGAAACTCCTCAGGTAACTTGCAGGTAATACAGAGGAGAGAGAGAGAGAGAGAGAGAGAGAGAGAGAGAGAGAGAGAGAGAGAGAGAGAGATCCCTACCCTGGACAGCTTATTCGGGGCTGGGATGTGGTTCGGAGTCCATTCGTTGACATTAATATCCTTATAATCGATCTTCCACAAGAGGCTGTCCAGTTCCTGTTCATACCGCCAGTTCCTGTGTCCAATGAGAGAGAGCAAGAGTGAGTGAGTGAGTGGGGCAGCGAGTGTGAGAGTGATAGCGAGTGTGAGAGTGGGTGGGATAGATTCAGTGTGAAAGAGTGTGTGAGAGTGTTTGTGTGAGAGAGAGAGTTAGTGTGAGAGTGAGAAAATATGTGAGAGAGAGAGAGAGAGAGAGAGAGAGAGAGAGAGAGAGAGAGAGAGAGAGAGAGAGAGGTTGGTGAATGTTTTAGGTGGTGAGTCAGGTGTTAGTGGTGAGTCAGGTGTTGAGTGGTGAGTCAGGTGTTGGGTAGTTGAGTCAGGTGTTGAGTGGTGAGTCAGGTGTTGAGTGGTGAGTCAGGTGTTGAGTGGTGAGTCAGGTTTGGTGGTGAGTCAGGTGTTGAGTGGTGAGTCAGGTGTTGAGTGGTCAGGTGTTGAGTGGTGAGTCAGGTGTTGAATAGTGGAACATCTATCTATCTGTTTATCTATCTGTCTGTCTGTCTGTCTGTCTGTCTGTCCTTTTTGTCTATATTTTTCTCCTCTCTATATGCCTGGCTTGTCTCTGTCTGTCTGTCTGTTTTATTTTTTCTCTATGCTTCTCTTGTCTTTTTGTTTTGTTGTTTTGTTTTATATGCCTGGCTTCTCTCTGTCTGTCTGTTTTCTGTCATTTTCCGTCCCTCCTTTTTTGTTCATCTCATTGGTTTATATAGTTATCATATTTTGGTGGAAAAGATAAATGAGATAAAAGAGAGAAGAACAGTCAACAAAAACAAGAGAAATGAGAGGAAGAGAAAATAATAATAAAGGAAAAAGAGAAAAGAAATTTAAAAAAAAATCAAAATAAATGAAAAACAAAAGAAATGAGACAAAGGGAAATAAATAAAAAAAGACAAAACAAAGAGAAACAAAAGAAAAAGGCAAAACAAAATAAAACGAGAGATACATAAAGAAGAGGAAATAAGAGACAAAAACAAAAGAAACGAGACAGAGAAGAATTATCTCCCCACACCTCAAAATAAATAAAGAATCTTTTTTTCCTCTACCTTCTCCTCTCCTTCTTCGTCTCCCAATCCTTCCCCCGTATTCTTCCTCCTCCCCTTCTTACCCTCCATTCTCTTCCCTCTTACTCCTCTACCATCCTCCTCCTTCCCTTCTTCTCGTCTATTCTCTTCCCCCTTTCCTCTACTTCCCTTTCCCATATCTTTTATCCCCCTCAAAATCTTTCTTTGCGTCGTAATGGTGAAAGAAAATCAATAACATTAATAAAACCAACAATTAAAAAAATACATTGATGTTTTTTCTTTGCGTTATGAAAAAATAATAATAAAAATAATCAAAAATTAAAAAAGTTTATATATTATTTTCTTTGGGTTTATTTTCATTATTTGTTTTTGTAGGATTTAATGAAGCTTGAGGTAATTATATCCAACCCCTCCCTAACACACACACACACAATAATAATACACACACAATGCAATTAAACAAGGACTTTTAATCCTACATAAACATACTTACAGTACATTTAATATTTGAGAAAAAATTATATGCAGCTAGATAATAACAACAACAACAACAACCACAACTCCAACAACTACAGCAACAAATAACATCAACAACAACAACAACAACAACTTCAACCACAACAAACAACCCCAAATAACAACAACAACAACAACAACCACAACAACAACTTCAACAACATCAACAACCACAACAACAACATCAACAACAACAACAACAACCACAACAACAACATCAACAACCACAACAACAACATCAACAACAACAACAACCACAACAACAACATCAACAACAACAACAACAACTTCAACCACAACAACATCAAAAACCACAACAACAACATCAACAACATCAACAACAACTTCAACCACAACAACATCAAAAACCACAACAACAACCACAACAACAACCACAACAACAACAACAACAGCGCTACGTAAATAATGCTAAGATGAGAATTGTGTATTTATGTTATACAACGAGGAAAGTTAAAGAGTTATTCACTGTGATTATACAAGTGACAGAGAGCATAATACATTGTATAAATCTGTACTAAGTATGACAAAGGATGATGTGTCTGTGTTTGTTGTAGGATATTTAGTATAAAACATACATACATACATACATACATACATACATACATACATACATACATACATACATACAAAAATCACGACCAGAGAATTATGTCCTTGTAAATAAAAACATAAAATATACAAATAAAATCAACTGTTCAAATACTGAGTTTGCTTATGTATAAAATAAAAATAGTTACGTTATATCAAAGGATCCGTCAGTCCGTCCGTCCGTCCGTCTATCTATCTGTCCTTAATTACACACCCAAAACGAATTAACACACAGAACTGGAAACACAACCCTGTTTTAAAGGCATAGCGGTGGCCAGGAATCTCTTTTACATAAACCGGATCCTGTATTCATGAAGTGCACAGAACTAGCAAGCAACTGCATTAATCCCGCTAGCCCTAACTACTAGCTGGGGTTAATGGCTCTGTAAACGGAATTTATCAAGACCTGCCAGACTGGGGGAGCCATTCATAGTCTTCAGTGGAGATATTGGAGCAGGTATTGAGAGACTCGGGTGCAGATGTTAGCAGGAGCCGAGTTGCATTGTGTGAGAGAGAGAGAGAGAGAGAGAGAGAGAGAGAGAGAGAGAGAGAGAGAGAGAGAGAGAGAGAGAGAGAGAGAGAGAGAGAGAGAGAGTTTACTTGTGTTTTGCTGATGTGTTGTAATAAGGTTTAACACACACACACACACACACACACACACACACACACACACACACACACACACACACACACACACACACACACACGCAGTTGTAATTTGAGGCATAATGATTCAGGACAACAACCAGTGTCGCGCCATGTAAGGTCGTAACGCTAAGGTCATGTTAACCCCTTCTCCTGTCAACGCCAGGTTGGTCAACGCCAGGTCAACGTCAGGTCATTATTCTTTTTCACACCAATTTACATGTTAGGCAGACTAGGCCTTCTCTCTTACCCGACACACCGACAGACTAGGCCTTCTCTCTTACCCGACACACCGACAGACTAGGCCTTCTCTCTTACCCGACACACCGACAGACTAGGCCTTCTCTCCTCCCCGATAACAATGTCTCTTCCTCCCCCCTCCCTCCCTACCTCACAAAGCCTTTCTCTCTTATGACACATCGAAAATGTCTCTCCCCCTCCCCCCGTGAGAGACATTTTTTCCAGCCCCCTCCCTCACAAGGCCTGTCTCACCTTACTGACACAAAGACAGTTTCTCTTTCCTCCCCCGTGAGAGAGATTTTCTTTTTTTTTCCTCAAGCACGTCTCATTGTACACACTGCCAGATGTACGAAACAGCAACCACATGTAAACAAGTTTCGGGAGCTTTTGTTTTTTTTTCTCCACTTGAAGTCGACGCTTGGGTGATGTTTCTTGCCTCTAACAATGCGTGTGTTCATGTGATTAATCTTGCTTATTTAGGTGGAAATTATGACGATATGAGCCACAGTATTATTAATTAGAGAAAGTGATAAGAACAATGGATAAATGGAAGTGATTATATGAAGGAAATTAAAAAACACGAATGAATAATTAGAAAATAAAAATAGAAAAAGAAATGTTAAGCTAGAATAAAGAAAAGAAAATTGAAAAAAAATAAATAAATGAGTTTGTTGTGGTTATTTTAATGAGTTAATAAGGAAATAATATTGACAGGGTTAGGAAACCTCTTGGTGATTAGGACTCAGGCTAGAGAGGAAATTAATAGAGATATGGAATTATTAACTCGATTTTCTGGTTCGCAAATGAATATAAAGGATATTGAGCAAAATATCCCTGGCGTTATGCTACAAGAATGATGAATGTGTGTCATTCTTTTAATATATTATGTAAACAGTATCATTCTTGTAACATTCTGTAAATAGCATCATTTTTTTAACATTCAGTAAACAGACTGTCATTCTATTAGCCAAACATTCATTGAACAGAAACAACCAATCACAAAACAAAAAAGGCGAACCTCATTCTTTTGCCCAGAGAAGAACGTCACTCTAACCTGACACCCGCACAAGCCAAAAGAAAACTTGCAAATACTCGAACAGAAATGACCAATGGCAACAGGGGGAATTATACTCGAACAGAAATGAACCAATGGCAACAGTTGGAATTATTGACCTCCAGTGACGTCATCGTAACCCAACACAGTCCTCCTGGTCACCGTGTGTTGTTCTGTGCTCTTGGGAAGCCTATGGTGGTCGGGGTAACATTTCAGGAACTTTAGTCTGTATATTTTCTCTCTGGACTCAGTTGACTGGAAGTGTGATATGATTGGTGGTGCATATTCCAGTTATTATACTCTCTTTGAAACCTAACCTAACCTAAGTGGAGAGAGAGGCATGGCCGTGTCGGAGCTCGGAAGAAGCGCCCGTCTAATTGTGATCAGGAGACGAGAAAAAAAAATCGC
>NW_024736744.1:1010988-1148317 GCF_018991925.1 Homarus americanus
CCTGACAACACTTTAACAACACAACACAACACAACACTCCTGACAACACAACACACAACCTCTTCCTCTCCATGCCCACCCATACCCAGCAATGCCCACCCTACCCGTGAGGTCTTTGAACTTATTTGCGCTAGTGGCGACCTGATTTGCGTTGTTTGTGTATTATAGAATGATAAATTCATCGGAAAATGCAAAATGATTCCGAATCATCGAGAAAAAGTCTGAAGAGATGTGAATGTAATAGGTGAATGGATAGATAGTTTAATATCGAGCAGGATGACCAACGTCAAGTTGATATAGGTTGGAGATAGGAAGAATGGTTCAAATGGTGGTGGACGAAAGAGCAACTTAGAAGGGAACAAGAAGGCTAGATAGATTCATGGATGATGAATGGGGGTTGCAGTGCTTTTTTCTTTTTAGTCTTATCCAGCCATGCCCACCCATACAGCCATGCCCACCCATACCCAGCCATGCCCACCCATACCCAGCCATGCCCACCCATACCCAGCCATGCCCACCCATACCCAGCCATGCCCACCCATACCCAGCCATGCCCACCCATACCCAGAGATAGTTAGTTGTGTTACAGTGTTGTTACAGTCAGTTGTGTTAGTCCTGTTACAGTTAGTTGTGTTACAGTCTCGTTACAGTTAGTTGTGCTATGGTCTTGTTACAATTAGTTGTGTTACAGCCTTGTCAAAGTTATGTAACACCCTCGCCAGACCTTGTTTACATAATAATACCAAAATCATCACTTGTCTATCAATAACAAAACAACTTATAAAGGAGAACAGTTAACTTAAACAAATAATAATAATACGTTAATTACCATAAACAAATTCTATAAAATAATGTCATAGAATTCGACTATCATAAACCATTTGACCCGGAAACACGTACCATTAATGTAAGCCTGAGTCAGTGTGGATTAGAACCAAAGCGCCTTGTTTGTTGAGTTCGAGGTATGAGCAATTAGAGTTTGGCTGTAATGAATGTTCTGTTGGAATAATGGGTAGAAATCCTCAGGAAGCCTCGCCAAATATTCCCGGGGTTAGTCGGTTTGATATTCAGTATTCAACCCGATATTTGCAGGGTTAGTCGACCAGATTCTCACTTAGTTACACTTATGGATATTCATATGGCTAATCGACCAGATATTCATATTGTTGTTCGACCAGATATTCACATGGCGCCTCTCTCAACCATAACCTCACTGCCCAACGTCCAATATAATTACCAACACACACAGACCAATGCACAAATACCTTTTATTGATAACGAATGTAAAGAGTATATGAGTTATATTATTATGTCTCCGACGCAACAAATTGGATCTTTTATAACGTAACGCAATTTACGAGATGTGAATAGGTATATGTCATCATTAAACCTTTTTCAATATGGCAAGGTTATATGATACAAAGAGAATATATATTATACGTGGATATGTGTGCTGGGTTGTGTACAATATATGAAAGGGCTGAACAAGGTTATATCAGGCGTGTTATTGTGGAAGGGGAACAACATGGTAGGCAGCATCTGTAAGAGCGGTGAGTGGAGGGTAAGGGGTGTTTACTGTTGGCTCTGAGAATGGACGTGTGAGAGGTTGCAAGGGTGGGAGATGTTGCTATGGAATGAGAAGTTGTAAGGGTGGAAGATGATGCCAGGGTGAGATAGGTTGTAATGATGTTAAATGCTGCAACAGTGGTAGAGGTTGCAAGATTGTGAGGATTTTCAAGAGTGTATGTTGTAAGAGTTTAAACGTTTGCAAGAGTGGGAAAGGTTTTAAGATTGGGAGAGATTGAAAAATCACACGAAGGTTTGTAACAGGAGAATAATAGGGGTGTGTGTGTGTGTGTGTGTGTGTGTGTGTGTGTGTGTGTGTGTGTGTGTGTGTCAAACACAAGGAGGAGAGATTAACGAGAGACAAGTAAACAAGGAGTGAGAGGAAAGACAAATACACAAGAGGAAGTAAAAATATACAAACAATTTAACAAAATAGTGACTAAAGAGTTTGAAGAAGCAGCAAGTAATTAGCGGCAGATAATTAGTGTGTCGTAAAATGTGTTTCTTTGAGAACGTAAAGTATGGACGTGGATGTGAACGTAAAGTATGGACATGGGTGTGAACGTAAAGTATGGACGTGGGTGTGAGCGTAAAGTATGGACGTGGGTGTGAACGTAAAGTATGGACGTGGGTGTGAACGTAAAGTATGGACGTGGGTGTGAACGTAAAGTATGGACGTGGGTGTGAACGTAAAGTATGGACGTGGGTGTGAACGTAAAGTATGGACGTGGGTGTGAACGTAAAGTATGGACGTGGGTGTGAACGTAAAGTATGGACGTGGGTGTGAGCGTAAAGTATGGACGTGGGTGTGAACGTAAAGTATGGACGTGGGTGTGAGCGTAAAGTATGAACGTGGAATATGAACGTCATTTCCCCAGTATGAGGTACCCATTCACAGCGGGGACGACTATGGGTGCCTCAAGTCACGTCTGTCCATGTAAACACGGTCAGTAAGGGCGGTCACCCTAGACTCCTAGAGTTCCTACCCAGAATAAATCCGCCGAGCGTTGATTTTTCAACGAACTCCTCAAGTTGTCTCTACAGCGATAACTTATTTGTTATCTAAAGCGGGGCGATACGGAGAGTCAGAAAATCCACGGTAAGGTGGGTTGAAATTTGCTGTAGTCTATTGTATTAATAATATTTACACCGTTCTTATTTTTTCGTATTGATGTTAAAATGTAAAAAAAATATATAAATTGTATTTAAATAACAAAACACGATTAAAAATGTCATAGTAAATAAAAAAATAATAATCGTACATCACGATGGGATTTCATTTGATTTTTAGAGTACTTGCGTCACTTTTGTAACATCGCTTGGCACTGCAATCGTTATTTTTCGTCTTGATCTTCTTCAACAGGACCACACATCTCACTAAAGAGGTTAATGCTGCCATGGAAAACATACAATAACACCATCCTGATCTTCAACTGAGCTCAAACTAGCAGCGTGAGCTGAGCGCCTGGCTAATGGCTCCTTTCGCCAGTGTGACCAGTGTGCGGGTCGTACCGTTGACTTATTGCCTGTGGATGAGATGCTGTCCGTGGATTCATTGGACGGAAAACTCTAGTATGACCGTCGCTTAACACACACACACACTTTACTATACTTTTCATGTGTTGTGTGGCCGATATATTGCGGCTGTGTGGCTGAAGCACTGCGTTTGTGTGGTTGAGGGGCTGCGGCTGTGTGGTTGAGACACTGCAGCTGTGTGGTTGAGGCGCTGCGGTTGTGTGGTTGAGACGCTGCAGCTGTGTGGTTGAGACACTGCAGCTGTGTGGTTGAGGCGCTGCGGTTGTGTGGTTGAGACACTGCAGCTGTGTGGTTGAGACACTGCAGCTGTGTGGTTGAGGCGCTGCGGTTGTGTGGTTGAGACGCTGAAGCTGTGTGGTTGAGACGCTGCAGCTGTGTGGTTGAGGCGCTGCGGTTGTGTGGTTGAGACGCTGCGGCTGTGTTGTTGAGACACTGCAGCTGTGTGGTTGAGGCACTGAAGCTGTGTTGTTGTGAAGCTGCTGCTTTGTGGCCATCTAGCTGAAGTGCAGGCTGCGTCTGTGTGGCTGCGGTTGTGGTTTTCATGTAAGCTTGGTGTAGAATCCTGCTCACCACAGCTCTTGTTAATCCAGTCGCTAAATGGTGTTAATTTGGGGGAGTTGGGGGCTTTCATGGCACCATCATCAGTGTAATGAGAGCGAGTTAGCGAGGCTCGTTGTTACCTCAGTGTTGGGCCGTAAGGAGAGAATGGGTGTACTTTGTCGCTGATGTGTGTAGACCCCGAGCACTGACGTCACAGCCATCATAGCAACCAGTAAGAACAGTGTCAGTGGATGGCAGCTGAGACTAACGTTGGAAGAGCTAAGAAGGGCTTGTTAGTCGGGTATCATGACAGACTTACATGTACAGATGGGGGATATTGTCTCAATTAATATATAATTCCAACACATAAATGACTCGACGTCGTTAAATGGGTGTCGATCTCGTAGAGTGCATCCACGTTGGTCTGTACTTGCTGAGTACATCCACGTTGGTCTGTAATTGCTGTTGTCACGAGGCTCGTACACTAAAGAACAGTAAATGAACTATGAAAGTCTTGTTTGTTATGAGAATCTTGCCAATGGAGGAAGGAAAGTGGAGAGAGAGAGAGAGAGAGAGAGAGAGAGAGAGAGAGAGAGAGAGAGAGAGAGAGAGAGAGAGAGAGAGAGAGAGAGAGAGAGTCTGGTGAAGAATTCGCTAAATAATGGCTCATGTGACCTGTGACCTTCTAAAAGACGAATCTTTCTTATATATTGTTGATAACTTAGTCAAGGTCACATCAGATCAAATGGGCCACATGCACAGGTTCTACACCAGCATCAGAGACTATGCTCACACTACCGTTGTTACATATGTCTGATGTAAAGTGCTCTTGGAATTTGGGTTAATAACTTCTATCGTCGGTTCTGCTTTAAATCCTTTAACGATAACAGATGGTATACGGTATAACCTTCTTCAATTTTAATGGATTACGTTATGTTATAATATCATGTTATGTTATTTTATGTTATGCTTTGTTATGTCATCTTACGCTATGTTATGGTCTGCTATCTTATGTTATCTTATGCTATATTATGCTATGTTATGTTATGTTATACTATGTTATGTCCCCCAAGATATAGCACCAATCATAAGAGCCCGTGATGTGTGACGTCATAATACAAAGCGTTTCTTGGCGCTAATTGGTCAACTCTGAGTTACAACTGGTGTGCATTCGTAAATAAATATATTAAATCTTCCGTTTTTCAAGTTTTCGTATTAAAAAAAAAAAGTTTCGGAGTTAATATAGAAAAATTAGATTTTTTTTTTGTAATGAGGCTAAAATTGGGTATTAATACATACTGTATAGGCCTACATCAGTTCCCAGGTTCCCCTCCGAAACCATGACTCTCAAAGATATTCAACTTAAAGGAGAAGGAGGGAGGGGTGGGGGGGAGGGAGGGGAGGGAGGGGAGGGGAGGGAGGGGAGGGGAGGGGGAAGGGAGGGGTGGGGAGGAGGGGGAGGGGAGGGGTGGGGAGGGGGGTGGGAAGGAGGAGGAAGTGAGGTCTCGGTAGAATTGTGTGTTTTCTGTAAATTCCTTTGTTTACAGTATATATACATTGATTACGTTGAACTTACTGTAAAATACATCCAACCATTGATAAGGTTGATGTATAATGTATAATAATGTATACAAAAGCCAGTACTGTATAATGGCGTAGATACCCAGGAGCACGTATTACAGCACGTATTGATATTAACACCTAACACGTAATAGCACCAACACCTACTAACACACACATACGAAACACCAACCATAACTCAGTCAGATCAAACTTTATAATGAATGAGTTTAACCAAGTCGAATTTTATGAAAAGTTTCCAGCATAATTTCAACACCAAAATATAAATTCAACACAAAAAAAATTAAGACTTTAATTTCTCAAAATGTTTCGTCTTAGCAATGTAGTTAAGACCTGTAAAACCTGGGTAATTAAAACAACAGGTAAGAGATGAGGTCTTTTAAAATATATAATAGCAATTGTTAAGAAATGGGGCCACTTCCATAAAGGTAAAATGTATAAAAATAATGAGTGGAAAATTGCATGTAAATTTGTGTACTTATTAATAATTCAAGAAACATAATTAAATCAGTGGAAACGTAGACAGACATTCAGGTGGAAAGAGAAGGAAAGAAGAGACAAAGAAAGGAAGAGAGAATAAAGTGAGTAAATAAACACACGTTGATAAAGGAGAACAGACATTTGGTGTAAATCCTTAACAGAGAGAGAGAGAGAGAGAGAGAGAGAGAGAGAGAGAGAGAGAGAGAGAGAGAGAGAGAGAGAGAGGAGAGAGAGAGAGAGAGAGAGAGAGAGAGAGATGAAGATGATGAAGAAGATACACAGAAAGGAAAAGGAGATGAGATAAAGAGGAAATTATAAAAATAGAGATATGGCAACAGCATGATGAAAGAGAGAAGAATGAAGGGACTAACATAGAGACAGGCCATTAGACACACACACAGAGGACGTACCTGTAGGCCACCAGGGACACGACCAACAGCAGGAGCACCACGCCCCCCGTCACGCCCGCTATGATCTCCCCCATCTGAGCTGTGGAGAGAGAGGGAGGAGTTAGTATGAGATCTGTAGGCAGGGGAGGTGGTGGGGAGGGTGGGTGGGGGGTGGTGGTGGTGGGGGAGGTGGTGGGGGGGGGAGGGGTGGTGGGAGGGGCAGGGGAGGGGTGGTGGGGAGGGGGTGGTGGGGAGGTGGTGGTGGCGGGAGGGGTGGTGGGGGAGGGGGCAGTAATGGAGGTGGGTGGGGAGGTGGTGGTGGGGGGGGTGGTGGGGAGGTGGGGGAGGGGGTGTGGTGGGGAGGTGGGGGGAGGTGGTGGGGGAGGGTGGGGGAGGTGGTGGTAAGGAGGGTGGGGGAGGGTAGAATGGAGGTGGTGGGGGTGGTGTAGGTGGGGGAGGTGGTGGGAGGGATGGTGGGGAGGTGGTGGTAAGGGAGGGGGTGGGGAGGGGGTGGTGGGGGAGGTGGTGGTGGTGGTGGGTGGTGGTGGTGGGGGAGGTGTGGTGGGGGAGGTGGTGGTGGTGGGAGGTGGTGGTGGTGGGAGGAGGGGGTGGTGGGGGAGGGGTGGTGGGGGAGTGCAAGTGGTGGTGTGGGCGGTGGGGGGTGGTGGTAGGCAGGAGGGGTGGTGGGGAGGTGGTGGGGGAGGTGGTGGGGGAGTGTGGTGGGGGGAGGTGGTGGTGGGGAAGGGGGTTAATGTGAGATGTGAGGTCAAATTACAATAGGGGTCCATTACAGTAAGGTCATATTAGAATAGGAGTTGGGATATAATCCTATTAGTAAGATCAGGTTAACTTAGACAGAACGAGAGGAACCTATTATGACAGAAAAACCTATTATACAGGTAATTGGAACCTATTAAGACTAGGGTCTAATAGAACGTGGGGTTCACTATAACCAGGGGTCCACCATAACCAGGGGTCCACTATAACCAGGGGTCCACTATAACCAGGTGCCTATTATAACCAGGTGCCTATTATAACCAGGTGCCTATTAGAACTTGCGGCTTATCAGAACCTGGAGCCTAAAATATTCTGGAACCAATCAGAACCCAGGGCCTAATGGGATTGGTGCCCAAGTAGACCTGTAAGCATAAGACCTGGGCTACTCACACTGACACTGCTGGCCCCTGTACCCACACGGAGGCTCGTCGATGGGCGGCGATCCTGTCTTCCAGGGTATTTGGCTGAGTAAGTGTAGCTCCTGTTGAAGGCAGAGACGGGCGTTAGTGACAGGGTATTTGACAGGTTATTTGACAGGGTATATGACAGGGTGAATGACAGGGTAAGTGACAGAGTATTTGACAGGGTATTTGACAGGGTATATGACAGGTTATTTGACAGGGTATATGACAGGGTATATGACAGGGTATATGACAGGTTATTTGACAGGGTATATGACACGGTATATGACAGGGTATATGACAGGTTATTTGACAGGGTATATGACAGGGTATATGACAGGGTATATGACAGGTTATTTGACAGGTTATATGACAGGGTATATGACAGGGTATATGACAGGTGTTTGACAGGTATATATGAGACAGGGCATTTGACAGGGTATATGACAGGGCATATGACAGGGTATAGACAGGGTATATGACAGGGTATATGACAGGGTATATGACAGGTTATTTGACAGGTTATATGACAGGGTATATGACAGGGTATATGACAGGGTATATGACAGGGTATATGACAGGTTATTTGATAGGGTATATGACAGGGAATATGACAGGGTATATGACAGGGCATATGACAGGGTATATGACAGGGTATTTGACAGGGTATATGACAGGGTATATGACAGGGTATATGACAGGGTATTTGAATTTTCTTTCTTTAGTTTTTAGGTCTATATTTACGCCTCCTACATAAGAACAACAGTCCTATATACTAAGGCCAACCGGCAGTCAGACTTAATAACACAGACTCTCGCCTTGTAGGGCAGCTGCACCCCAAGTTGACTGCTAGGGTGGTTAATACAGTGGAACTCGCTCCTCTTAGAGTGCGCTAAAACAAGTGCGTGAAGCGGTGGTCTTCTGGAGCAGGTATTTCATATGGTACAATTTGGGGGATATAACGATATAATAGTGTCCAAGATATTGGTAGTTTGGATGAACTTCCAGAAGTCGTCAAAGGTTTTGTTAGGTGGCAACAAGGAGAGTGACCCATCTCTGTCTGTCTGTCTGTCTGTCTGTCTGTCTGTCTTTCTCCCCCTCCGTCTCTCCCATAAGTTTTTCTTGAGGTGTTGGCAACGTACCCACTTGAGATAATGTTCTTTGATGTACTGGCAGACTCCTCCCCTGTGGCTCTGAGCCTATCCCCCACCCTACTATAGCAACCCTCAATATTTCATTTCTCTCAGGTTCACCTCTCAAGTGTCATAGAATCAACATACTTCTGAAGATTCACCTTGAAGTATGCACTCTAAGACAACTTGCAGGGAGTAGTGGCCCCCTGAGGTCATGTAAGTAAAATGTGCCAAGATATTCCTTCAAGTATTGAGTATAACTTGAAGCATCGTTACCCTTTTCCTCTCCCCCGTCCTCCTCAAGGTATATTTTATTGATATGTACTGTATAAATCACACCAAACAGTATCTTTACGGGGGGTCTAATGCATTTTATAATGAACACTGCGACTCCTGTTGTCTCGTGTAGGGTTGTCAAAATCTTTAGTCCGTTGTGTTATATTATCTCACACAAAATCGTAAAGATAGTTAGTGTGGCGAACGTCATGTTGTAATATTCAAGTTTTTCTTTAGGTGTTTTAACCAATTGAGTATGATAGTTTGATGTAATTGATGATTATAACATATATTATAATCCTCAAAGAGTTATTATCTATCGTCCTCAAAGGGTTATAGTTTAAACCATCGTCCTCAAAGGGTTATAGTTTAAACCATCGTCCTCAAAGGGTTATAGTTTAAACCATCGTCCTCAAAGGGTTATAGTTTAAACCATCGTCCTCAAAGGGTTATAGTTTAAACCATCGTCCTCAAAGGGTTATAGTTTAAACCATCGTCCTCAAAGGGTTATAGTTTAAACCATCGTCCTCAAAGGGTTATAGTTTAAACCATCGTCCTCAAAGGGTTATAGTTTAAACCATCGTCCTCAAAGGGTTATAGTTTAAACCATCGTCCTCAAAGGGTTATAGTTTAAACCATCGTCCTCGAAGGGTTATAGTTTAAAACCATCGTCCTCAAAGTTTAAACCATCGGTTAAATTTAAACCATCGTCCTCAAGGGTTATAGTTAAACCATCGTCCTCAAAGCGGGTTATAGTTTAAACCATCGTCCTCAAAGGGTTATATAGTTTAAACCATCGTCCTCAAGCGGTTATAGTTTAAACCATCGTCCTCAGCGGGTTATAGTTTAAAACCATCGTCCTCAAAGGGTTATAGTTTAAACCCATCGTCCTCAAAGGGTTATGTGATTAAACCATCGTCCTCAAAGGGTTATAGGCTTAAACCATCGTCCTCAAAGGGTTATAGTTTAAAACCATCGTCCTCAAAGGGTTATAGTTTAAAACCATCGTCCTCAAGGGTTATAGTTTAAACCATCGTCCTCAAAGGGTTATAGTTTAAACCATCGTCCTCAAAGGGTTATAGTTTAAACCATCGTCCTCAAAGGGTTATAGTTTAAACCATCGTCCTCAAAGGGTTATAGTTTAAACCATCGTCCTCAAAGGGTTATCAGGCTGTCACTATAATCTCCTGAACCATCTCCAGTTCCTCTTCTGTATCGTACACCTTAGTAAATATCATATAAGGTGTAAGCACAAAAAGTGTATCCCTAAAAATTTCTTCTGAGGTGTAACCCAACATCTCTGACAGGTGTACCTTTGACGTGTGGGTGTAGAGTGTGGGTGTATGTGGGTGTAGGATGTGGGATGTAACACAAGAGGGGCCATGCACTTACCGGGAGGCCCTTGTAGTCGTTCTCAGTGTACCGGAAGCCTCCAACAGGGTACAGGCCAAACTCCTCCGTCATAGAGTGGTGTTCCTGCCGCCCGATCAAGGTATAGTTGCCTTCTGCGTCACCCCGTTCGTCCATACGCACCATATATCTGTAGGGGGTACCAGGCGAGGATGATAATGATGATGATGATGATGATGATGATAATAATAATGATAATGAGAGAGAGAGAGAGAGAGAGAGAGAGAGAGAGAGAGAGAGAGAGAGAGAGAGAGAGAGAGAGAGAGGTGGAGTGAATGAGCGAGTGAGAGTGAAAGAGTTAGTGAGAGTGAATGAGTGAATGAGTGGCAGAGTGAGTGAACGAATGATAGTATTAGTGAATGAGAGTGAGTGATAGATTTAGTGATAGAGCGAAGGAGTGAAGCAGACCTTCTACCCGTCTCAGTGATTCATTACCTAATTTTCTACACGAACTTTGGAAATAAATGTTCATCTAATTCAATGAAAACAATATTAAAGAAGCTCAGATTACGTTAGGTTAGGTTAGGTTATGTTAGGTTAGGTTATGTTAGGTTAGGTTAGGTCTGGGTGTTTAATCTTCACGTAATCCGAAATCATTAAACATTAGACAGAGGAAGGCGGTGGACAGGTGTATACAACATTCCTCTACTGTCCTTATGGTTGCTGGTTCGAGTAGGCCGCCCCCAGTCTATCCTACTGTGGAATGGTCGAGTACAATGACCGCCTGACTGACCCCTTGTGTACAAAAAATTTAAGTGAGCAGTGTGCTGTATCCAACACTACCTCTAACATGCACTTTAACTTGTTCACTTTATTTATCTATGTACATTCGTGTATAGAAATGTGTGTGTGTGTGTGTGTTGTTTGGGGACTATGGGAGTGACCTACCCCATGGCACTGCGGTAGGTGGTGCCCAGAATGGAGGCGATGAGTGCCCGGCCATCATGAGGGTCGCCGCCCACCTTCAGGGTCTCGTTGAGGGCGCGGGCGTAGACATGAACAGCATCGTACAGGTAGGCAGCCTCGGCACGGATCTGTTGGGGAGACGTACAGTGTTAAGGAGAGGTTGGAGGTGTTTACTTCAGGTGGTTAAGGAAGTGTAAAGGGGAAGTTGCTGTAACTCTATGATGAAAACGTCTTAATCCCCTCTAACGGTAACTTATACACACCCACCACCCTACACACCCATGTCCTTCACCCTATACACACCCACCACCCTACACACCCATGTCCTTCACCCTATACACACCCACCACCCTACACACCCATGTCCTTCACCCTATACACATACACCCTTCACTCTACTAAGCTTACTAAGCAGAACCGTTTACACACAACTCATATCGCTCATATTTTTTAAGCTTCCCATCGTTTTCAGGTTAATGTTGATGTTCGGTATTGTGTTGCACTCGTCCACTACTCCCCAAACCAGTGTTTACTTATCTCGCGCCTAAATCTAAATTTGTCTAATTTAAAACAATTGCTACGAGTTCGCTCCTGGTTATATAGGTTAAGTACTTTAATTACATCACATTTTCTTTACCTTGACCTCCATTTATACACCTCGAGGGTGTTCAAATTCAGATGCTTCAATATATCTCTGTACTCAAGATTCCTAATGCCCAGGATTAGTCTTGTCATCCTCATCTGAATGCTTTCTAGGTAGTCGATATCCATTTTGTATTACGGTGACCAAAACTGAACACCCATAATCAAAGTGAGGTCTTTAACGGGCAATGTTCGGTGGATTTGGCATCCTGTGTACTGCCGGCAAGGCCGTCGGTTCGTAACACACCTCTTGACCGCGGTGCCCACCGTTTCTCTGTGGATGTCGGTCACACTAGACTAACCTGTTATAGTGCATCCTTCTTTCCTCACACAACCAAACTGTGGAATGCTCTGCCTTCTTCTGTGTTTCCATACTCATACAATCTGACTCACTTTAAAAAGCTGGTTTTCCGGCATCTCCGTGGGGGAGATTAATATAACCTTTTTTTTTCTATTTTTAATTTCTTTCTATTCTTATTTTTTCGTCCCCTAGGCCCCGTTGTGGGTCGTTCGACCTGTGCCCGGGTGAGCTAATTACCATAAATAAAAAAATGGATGTATACTGTAGATGTACACCCACGTAAGTTGACCCACCCTGCTGTAATTATAGTGAGATTAAGACCTGACCCAACAGAGGTTACGGTCACAATGAAACAGAGTTCTCACCGCCGTGTGGTTAGACAAACCATCGACATGATCTTGTTAACTCAAGAAACTACCCTACCATCCAGTACACCTGACACCTGGCCAGACACACCAATATAAGGGGCCTACAGCTCCTTCTGTGAGACAGATAAGGAGAGACAGAACTCAGAGGAAGACGGAGTCACACCCGTCACAAGTCGAAGTCAGAAAGTGGACTTCCCTCCCCAACACCGAGTCTCCAGCTAGCAGAGTCTCCCACCTGGACCACTCTCTTCAGCAGCCCCTGCAGACAGACACCCAGCCACTGGGTTTCCCTCAGGATACATGTGAGTCATTGTCACAGCGATCCATAAGCTGAGTTTCTTACGGTGGGAAGTGTATCCATTTCATGCTTGTGTCCGTCAATATACTGATCTATTAATGTGTCCAAGCCATTCAGTTAAATAATAAATAATAAACAGCTGTACTGAGAAGTGTTGTTTATAAGATTTCCCCTAAGAACATAATACCAAGTCAAACACCTAGTCGGCCACACTACCAAACTTCCTCACTTTACAATCCTCCTACTGTAAATTCTTCTTATACTTTCTACCCGAGCTCGCCCTCATTACAGTGGTGGGAGCATCTTTGAAGTAAACCCACGCCTCTTTCCTTAGTCAGTCAATACACTGGTGGCAGAGTACTTAACGTATACCCACGCCCTATCTTTGTCAGTCATTACATATATATATTAAATAGTAATGGTCCAAGTACTCAGCCTTGGGGTAATCCACTAGTGACGTTATTCCAATTATATTTAGTGCTATTAATGCTGACGCTCTGTTTCCTATCCTGCAGCCACGCCCTAGTCCAGTTTAGAACGTGTCCGTCATCCATGCTGGGAATCATTGTCAACTTTTGTTTCTCAAGGTGATTTCGAATTGAGAATGAAATTTTGGCTTCCAGCAATTTTCCTTCAATTGGTGTTAAATTGATTGGATGGAAGTTAGAGGATAGTGAATATCTCACTCCTTGAAAATTGGTAGCATATTCGCTATCTTCCAGGATTCTGGTACTGCACCCGTTTTTAATGACATGTTTAACAAGTAGGGCATATTATGTTTTTCTTTACATTCCTTTAATACTCTGTCAAATATCTCATCGGGACCTGGTGACTTAATAGGCTTTAGTTTATCTATTTGTTTACTAACATCGTCCCTAGTCACTATACTATCTCGCTTAATCTATTTTTTTCACTATCTCTGCAGATAGTCGGTGCCATGGGTATCATATTTAAATTTTCGGTATGTGAGAACTAATGAAAAACATCTGTTCAAAATGTTGCTCCAAAACTGTATTTATTGAATTTACTAGAAAGGTCAGGAAACATATAAGAAAATTAAAGACAAATTATAAAGTAAAAGTAGCAAGAAAGGCGAGAGCAAACCTTAAATGTTTCTTCCAAATGTACCAAACTAAAACACATGACAAGGTTGGACCAATACAGTCAAATACCGGTGAGCTAACTGATAACAAAGGGGAAATGAGCAATAACCAGAACAGATATTTTTCATAATTTTTCACAACCACTGGAGACTTATGTTACAAGATTATAATTTAGTTATTCAGCATATCACGGGTAAATTTAATATTGTGGCAGACGCCTTGTCTCGCATTCCACTTAGCCATGACTCATGCCTCTTTTGGGAAGGGGGGGGAGGGGGGGGTGTTGCATATGTTTACATACCGGTATATTAATTTTGTATTAGTCACTGATGCAAGAGCAGTTTTCTTTGAACCAAGCATAAATGAAAGATGTATGTATTTCGTTATAATTAGTTACTTTTTTGCATTTAATGTGAATTATTTTGGTTCTATGTAGTTCCTGACATTTTGTAATCACATAATATTATGAATTTGTTTAAAGAAGTTTTGAGTGTATATTTTTAGTTGTGAAAGATATACTGTTGGTGTTCTTCTAGAAGCTCCAAGCAGACACAGGGTGTGAACCAGGACCCAGGAGATATGTGACTATATCTTATTTTATCCATCACATGTTTTAGTGTCAATTTGCTCCCCAGTGTTAAGGGTGAATGTTGGGTGATATTTTGTGAACGGAAGGAGAGCCATATTGTGAAATTAAGACAGATAAGCTACTGAATTAGTTGGGTCACAGGGCCATGCTGTATCGTTGTCCGTAATCTTGTTTTTTTGTAAATATGTTAAGTTTAGTTGTTACAAAATGGTATTACTTCGAAGTCCTTGGATGTGTGGTCACAGTGCAATTGTATGTATATGTCATCTGCAACTGTCAGCTGGTGGTAACAAAGGTTTGTCTACATGATTCTGGTCTGTTAACCAAAGTTGTTATTTCAGAACGTGAGTCTGATTACTGGGCCTAGGGGTTGAATCCCTGCTGGAAGATGAGGAATATTCAATGACACCCTTCAACCTACACACCCACACCCTACACACCCACACCCTCCACCCTACACACCCTCTATCCTACACACTTACACCCACACCCTACACACCCACACCCTCCACCCTACACACCCATACACACCCCACACACCCACACCCTCACACCCTACACCACACACCCTACACACCCACACCCACACCACACCCTACACACTCCACACCCCACACACCACACACCCTCCACCCCACACACCCTCCACCCACACCCTCCACCCCACACACCTCCACCCACACTCCACCATACACACCACATCCTCACCTCACACACTTCACACCTCACCCTACACACCATATACACACTCCTAACACCCACACCTCCACCTACACACCCTCCACCCTTTCTCCCTAATGACAGCAAAAGTGACTCCAAGCCAAAAGTTATTCCTCCATTTCCTTGATTACTGTGTGTGTGTGTGTGTGTGTGTGTGTGTGTGTGTGTGTGTGTGTGTGTGTGTGTGTGTGTGTGTGTGTGTGTGTGTGTGTGGTGAACCCTGCCACTACTACTACTTTGCTATCACTCGGAATCGAGTATAACGATCATCCAGCTATGATACAATGATATGAGTTATTAAGGATGTCACCTACAGTAGGTTGGTGAGCTCTGAGGTGACTAAAGAGGCCGATACGGGACCGGCAGGGTGTTCACAGATGTTGCACATGTGGAGGGCTACATCTAGTGCGGGAGGGGCGGCGGCAGCGTCTTTCCGGTGTTGGCAATTGTCTGCCTCGTTATGCAGTCGATGCTAACTCCAAAGTATTGACACCTTCTTGTGTGGTGCTCCTCCAAGCGTTACGGTGTGGAGTAATCGTCTCCCAGGTGAGGGGGTCGATTTGGCACTTTTTTCATGTTTGTCTTAAGACTTTCCTTATACCTTTTCAGTTGCCCGCAGGCGTTACATTTACTATTCGTTAGGTGACTGTAAAGTAGCTGCTTTGGCAGTCTACTGTCGTCCATGTGGGTAACATGGCCAGTCTAGCGTAGTTGTTCATGGATAATGGTAGCCTCGATGCTCCTACAGTTGGTGTCAGCGAGAATACTGGAATTTGTTCTCTTGTCTTCCCAGCAAACTCGGAGGATAGAACGTAGACTACGTTGGTGAAAGTTTTCAAGTGCCTTGAGGTGTCTCCTGTATGTGATCCATGTCTCCCTACCAATGGTGAGATGAATGTGGGTGGTGGAAAATTTGAGGTGGGTGGGCGTGTGAGAGTCAGGCTTGGTGCGTGGGTGTGTGTAAGTCAAGCTTTGTAGGAAGGCGTGTGTGAATCAGACTTGGTGGGTGGGCGTGTGTGAGTCATGCTTTGTGGGTGGGCGTGTGTGAGTCATGCTTTGTGGGTGGGCGTGTGTGAATTAGACTTGGTGGGTGGGCGTGTGTGAGTCAGGGTTGGTGCGTGGGCGTGTGTGAGTCAGGGTTGGTGCGTGGGCGTGTGAGAGTCAAGCTTGGTGGATGTGATGATTCAATCGCTTGAGTATGATAATTTAACCTCTTGAGTACGATAACATTAATCCCTTGAGTACGGTGACTTAACCTCGTGAGTAAGATAACCTTACTCATTGAGTACGTTGATTAAACCCCCTGAGTACAATATCAACGTACTCAAAGGAAAAGGTCATCATATAAGAGTTAAAACAACGTACTCAAAGGATTAAAGAGTACAAACGATCCTCAAAATGGCAGCAACATTACACTCGGACTCTACCTTCACTTAATGGGAAATAAAATAAGGGAAAGAAAGATAGAGAAAGAAAGAAAGAATGAGGGATAGAGAAAGAGAGAGAGAAAAGAGAACAAGAGAACGAAATAAAAATGAAAAATAAAATCTAATAAAATAACAAATACAAAATTAAATGAATAAGAAAGAAAGAAGTGACCTCAATACTCACATGACCTCTGTACAGTGACCTCTCACACATTTTTCGAACATTCAATGAATAAAGCTGCATTATATTTTTACTCCCTGAATAGATTGAGTTTTTTTTTCTACTTAAACGAAATAGAATTAAATGTATTTACGCAGAACCTGAACAATTTTGTTTTGTTTTTGGATTACCTGTAGATTAGCCACAGTTTACTTCACCTGACGATTAAGCACTTTACTAGAGTGGTGCCACGTCTCAAAAAAAAAATGCACCAATCACTGTACCAGGTATAACTGCAGGCGACTGTACCTGCTATGTAGCCTCAAGTTTGGTGTTTCTGTAGCCATGTGAGACTAAATGGTCCACCAATAACGAGACCGAGATCGATACTTTTCGCAATTCTAGTCTTTATGGTAGCTACTGAGGTCCACCGTCACCTGATCATTAGCCCCCCCCCCCCCACCAGGTAACACCACATACGTTTTCAGTATTGTCAACACAAGCATCAAATCAGCAACTTAATACATGGAAAATAGTTCATGTATGAAATGCTGCCACTTTCCATTCTATTACACATACTGTACATTGCTAACCGCAGTACTTTTGATAGTATTATTATGTAGTCTTATGTATTGGGGTGGTTAAACTTCAGCTGGTAAGATAAGCTAGGGGCCATTTTCAGGTGAGTAAAGATAATTAACTTCACTTAAAACTTAGCCCCCTAGATTACGGTAGCGTTGGGGGACAATTTATTTCTTTATTATATCTTGAGGTCACATCTACAGGTGATTTTTTTTTTTGCCACATTAGTGTATCTCGCGGCTAAATACACGTTCAGCCAGGGCATTAGAGGCAGATGGGTCAGCGTCAGATTAACCAGTGATGGATACTTGACCATATTTGGCTGACGGAATCGAATTGGTGTCACATCTCTACCATGAGTCACCTTGCTTAAGAAAATTTACCATGAAACAAAAAGAATAAACTAGGTAAAAACAAACAAATAAGCAAACACAAACAACTGAATAAACACAAACAAAAAAACCCATAAAACTACTTTACAAACAAACAAACCGAGTAAACAAGAAAACGGAAGCAAACAATAACAACTCACGTTCTTCATGCCTCCTATCTGCTGAAGGGCGTTGGGGTGGTTGAAGGGAGGTCTCTCTAGGTAGGCGTTCACGTTCTCGGCGAAGCGTTCAAACGTCGGCGCTGGCGATGGTACGACACCTGTTGGTATAAGAGAGAGGGAAGTGAGAGGCTGATCTATCTATCTATCTCTCTCTCTCTCTCTATCTATCTATCTATCTATCTATCTATCTTCTAACTTATTAACATATCTACCTACCTACTTGTCTACCTATCGACTAATCGAGGTTTTAATCGACACATGTTTTAATCGAGAACGGAAAGACCTTCCTTGGTAAGCCACCACCTGACGATGTCGCTCAGTAAGTTAGAAAACAGACGATAATTACCTCAGTTTTCTTGTTACAATGTGAGGAGGAGAGATAACGGGCTAGTGCATGATACCTCCTACCTCCTCCTCACCACACCTCGCCGCCGCCTCCTCCTCCTCCTCCTCCCTCCTCCTCCCTCCTCCTCCTCCTCCTCCTCCTCCTCCTCCTCCTCCTCCTCCTCCCACTCTTCCTCTTCTCCCACCACACCACACCACACTCCTTCTCCTCCCTCTCCTCGTCCTCCTCACCACCACACTTGTACACCACACCTCCTCCTCCACCCACCACACCACACCTCTTTCTCCTCCCTCTCCCGTCCCTCCCACCACCACACTTGCCACCACACCTCCTCCTCCACCACACCACACACACACTCTCCTCTCCTCGTCCTCCCTCACCACCACACTTGGCCACACCTCCTCCCTCCACCACACCACACTCCTTTCTCCCTCTCCTCGTCCTCCCCACCACGCACACCCCTCTTTCTCCTCCCTCTCCTCGTCCTCCTCACCACACCTCCTCCTCCACCACACCACACCTCTTCTCCCCTCTCGTCCCCTCACCACCACTTTGTACGCCACACCTCCTCCTCCACCACGCCACACCACCCTTCTCCTCCCTCTCCCCGTCCTCCCACCACCACACTTGAACACACCTCCTCCTCCACCACACCACACCACACCTCTCCTCCCTCTCCTCGTCCCCCACCACCACAATTGACATTTTCCACGAACAGACATTTTTATTGTGTATTATTCAGTTGGTTGCTTGGTTGAGAGTTTCCTTTGAGGGACGAAGAGAAATGCTGTTTTTTTTCGAATCGTTACTCATGAGAGGAGGATGGAAGTGAAGAAAATTGGAACTGATTGGCTTGAGATAATTAAAAGGAATGCGAGAGAGAGAGAGAGAGAGAGAGAGAGAGAGAGAGAGAGAGAGAGAGAGAGACGCAGAGACCATGGCACTAAGTGGACACACACACACACATACACACACACACACACACACACACACACACACACACACACACACACACACACGGAAAGTGTTATCGTCCCTCGCCAACAAAAAGGCTCTATGCTCTTTTGGCAAATCTCGTAAAAAGGACTTACTGAGGCGGAAATGTGACGGAAGACTGTCTCTGGGGACACTGTTTTGCCCAGGTTGATGTGGAGGGCGTGATGTATTTACTTGACTCTGTGTGTGTGTGTGTGTGTTTTCGCACACTGGATGGTGAAATGCGTCTAGTAAGGCAGCATTATGTTAGTGTTAAGGTGCAAACATTGCTTGCTCCCTCTCGCTTTCAGCTACCGCCGCTGGCTAGCCCTCGTGGCGAACAAGGAAGCAACTTGCATAAGTCTTCCCCTGCCAGTACACAACCTTTTCACCATCAAGACTCCTGCTGTGCTTCCTCGTGGCAACACACGGTAACTGGGTGCCTCGTGGGGCCCACGGTAGACCAGCAGGGGATCTTGGAGTAGCAGTGGGCCCCAGAGGGACGGCGCATAGACCCACTGGCATGTGGATACGTCCTGGCGATGACCAACCTCTGCCCTGCTGCCTTGCGGATTAACCTTTGTAGGTATAAGGCTACTGGAGTAAACCCCGAACGAAAAATCTGCAGTGGAGCCCCACATCAGGCAGACATGCTTACAACAAGAACCCAACGGCGGTATAGGCGGAAGTGGTGACCACCATGGGAACCCAACGACTACACCAGCTGATGAAGGCAATGCCTGATGGACAGGCTACTAAGGCAAAACCCAACAAACTGGGATGTCGGCAGTCCACTGCAGCCCTCCCTCTCCCCAGTCGTTGTAACGCTTGCACCACGGGATCAGGAAGAGGAAGAGCAAAGAACGTGTGGTTGCAGCCTGCGCTCCGGACTCACCACATAAATCTACTCACGTGCAGCAATCATCTAGCTCATCATACCTCTCATCATCATCAAACCGCTATACCCATAAAAGTCCTATGGCGATGGACGAGTGGCGATGGGAACAGGAAGAGATGACTGCCAGGAGTCTTTAGTCACAACTCTGCACATGGGCGACACAGATAAGATGGTCGTTTATGCACTTGGATCTACAGTAGGCAGCAGTGCAATCCGGTCCTGTCTGTGCGACTGAACAGCCCTTTCGAGGAGCTACTCTGCTCACCCAACATGGGGAGGGGGCTAGAAAAGGTGCCCTAAACATAGCCTGTCTAAAACAACACCCTGACTGGGCAACAGCACCCAGTAAGGTTATCCTTATGTGGTCGAAAACACAATCAAAATCATAGATCCAAACAAAAACAAACTATACAACACCTTACAGTATGGTCGCTGCATGGAATGTCAGGACCCTTCTGGATACTGGCACAAACGAGCCGCCCTTGTGGCAAATGAGCTGGTAAGGTTTGACATAGACATAGCAGCCATTAGTGAGTCCCGGCTACCAGACGAGGGTCAACTCACAGAACGGGGGTCTGGCTACACCTTCTTCTGGAAGGGTAAGCCTGCTGCGGGGAAAATCCGCATTTATGGAGTTGGCTTTGTCATCCGTCAACGCATCCTACTCAGGCTAACTGAAATGCCTATTAGGGTCAACGAGCGCCCCTCATAACGCTTTGAGTCCCACTGAATCACTCACGTCATGCCTTTTTCATCAGTGCATACGCCCCAACACTGGAATCAGAGGATGACATCAAGGAGGCCTTTTGTGCCGACCTCGACAGAGTACTACCCTCTATCCCCAGAGAAGACAAGGTTGTGCTCCTTGGTGATTTCAATGACAGAGTTGGCAGAGATGCTGACGTTTGGCAGGGAACCATAGGGAGAAATGGACTCGGCAAGTGTAATCCCAACGGCCTACTCCTCCTCAGCAAGTGTGCTGCACACAGCCTCACTATCACCAATACCTTGTTTAAGCAGGCCGACAAGTTCAAGGGTTCTTGACAACACTCACGACCAAACACTGGCATCTCATTCACTACATCATTGTCAGAGAAAGAGATCGCCGAGATGTGCTCTTCACCCGTGCCATGCGTGGCTCACATCACTGCGATACTGATCATCGGCTCGTCAGAGCCAAGCTCTCACTTCACGTCGCCCAAAAACGGCAAAGACAGCAAGCCTCCAGAATAGGTTTTAGCACTAAGCGTCTGGAGGATCCAGCGGTAGCACATGCTTTCAGAGAGCAGCTCGAACATGGGCTGATAAACAACCCGACAACAAACAACCCAAATCCCATTACCGAATGGGATTTTCTCGACACTGTCATGACAAAAGTCTGCAGAGACCCTCAGCCAGATCAAAAGAATACACCATGACTGGTTTGATGAAAATGACCCTGCAATCAATGTACTCATCGATGATAAACATGCTGCTTTAACTGACTGGTTGAACAACTCTCAGTCTCGGACTAAACCTGATACATTCTGCAAGAAGAAAACTGCGACCCAGTAGGAACTTCGCACCTCAAGGCACTTGAAAACTTTCACCACCGTAGTCTACGTTCCATCCTCCGAAGTCGCTGGGAAGACAAGAGAACAACTGCCAGTATTCACGCTAACACCAACTGTAGGAGCATCGAGGCTACCATTATCCATGAACAACTACGTTGGACTGGCCATGTTACCCGCATGGACGACAGTAGACTGCCAAAGCAGCTACTTTACAGTCACCTAAGGAATAGTAAACGTAACGCTGGCGGCAACTGAAAAAGTATAAGAATAGTCTTAAGACAAACCTGAAAAAGTGCCAAATCGACCCCCTCACCTGGGAGACGATTACTCCACACCGTAACGCTTGGAGGAACACCACACGAGACGGTATCAATAGTTTCGAGTTAGCCTGACTGCTTACCGTGGCAGACAAGCGCTTACGCTGGAAAGACGCTGCCGTAGCTCCTCCCGCACTAGATGTAGCCTTCCACACGTGCAACATCTGTGGACGGCACTGCAGGTCCCATTTCGGCCTCTTCAGTCACCTAAGAACTCGCCAAGGAAGGTGACATTCCTGATAACTCATATCATTGTATCATAGGTGGGTGGTCGTCATGCTACCCACCAGTAATTAGGAACCTGGATGTTAATCGATTTGCGGATCGTATTTCGGGGTAATGGTTAGCCAGTGCAGTTGACGAGTTGTCCGGTCTTCAAGGACTATTCCTTGACACTGGATCATAAAGATCGTTAACTCAGGGTGTGGTTGTTGTGTTGTTGACAGCTTCTACACCTTAAACAAATTCACGCCTCTTGGGCCACCTAGACAACCATTGTGTGTGTGTGTGTGTGTGTGTGTGTGAGTTCAATTGAGTTTGGAGTCAACACACTCGTATCTGTTTACCATATTTACTTCCACACACACACACACACACACACACACACACACACACACACACACACACACACACACACACACACACACACACACACACCTGCATAAAGGACTTAGTGAGAAAGACTTTAGGCTGACTCAGAGAGGAAACTTTCTTCTGAGAGATTTTGGTGTTGAAACTTGTACAGGAGACCCGGATATAAGGGACTCCAGAGCCTAGTTGGGTGACGCTATGTTGATAAATAAAACGAACACTGAGAAGAGTTATATGATGCTTCTCGTCTACTACTACTACTACTACTACTACTACTACTACTACTACTAATAATAATAATAATAATAATAATAATAATAATAATAATAATAATAATAATAATAATAAATTGTCTAATATTATTATTATTATTATTATTATTATTATTATTATTATTATTATTATATACTGAATGTTATGAATATAAAATTATTACTATTTATCTTATTACTTTCATTATCATTCATTTTATCAATTTATCACAGTGCCATAGGTGTGTGTGTGTGTGTGTGTGTGTGTGTGTGTGTGTGTGTGTGTGTGTGTGTGTGTGTGTGTGTGTGTGTGTGTGTGTGTGGTGGGTGTGTGTGTGTGTGTGTGTGTGTGTGTGTGTGTGGAGGTGAGCACAAAGTTATAGACGAGAGGAAACGAAGCCTTTTCCTTCCTCTTTCGTTAGTCACAAAAATTAATTAAAATCTTCTTTAATAACAGTGTTGTGTTGAGCCCCGAGTGTATGGATCACCTGAAGATTAGTCACCCTTGATTTTTTCTCCTGATTATCCACCCTAACGTTACCTCGGAGTTAGGTTAGGTTAAGTTAGGTTAGGTTAGGTTAAGTTAGGTTAGGTTAGGTTAAGTTAAGTTAAGTTAGGTTATGTTAGGTTAGGTTAGGTTAGGTTAGGTTAGGTTAGGTTAAGTTAGGTTAGGTTAGGTTAAGTTAGGTTAGGATGGCCTAGATAAGTCTTATTACATTACTTCAAATCTTAAAAATAACGACTTTTTCCTAGAATTCTGATAACATAAAGATTCAGAAATTTCTATAAAAATAAAGGTTTTGTGGAAGCTTTTAAAGGGTCTTGTTATAAGGTCCTAGATGACCACAGTTCTAGGAGAGAGAGAGAGCTCTAAGAAATCTTCCACTTAAGAATGATTCAAGCATGTGTTACAATCATTCTATTTAGGAAACAAGAATACTACCCCTAACCTAACCTAACCTATTACCACCATACCTCGAGTGTAAACAGTTTAGCAGAACATTTAATACATAAATATACTCTCCCATGTGTTCAGTGCCTTCCTTGCCTGCCGGACCATTGACACATTTCTGAGGTTTATTACAACTTTCAGTGGTATCCGGTCCCCTGCGTGTTTACATTTGGTATTTGCACAGTCAACACGGGTATATATACACAGAGACTAATTATTAATCAGTTTAACCCTTGAGTACGATCCTAGCTTTTTGAGTACAATACTAGCCCCTTGAGTACGTTGTCTGACTTAAACCTGAAATACGACAATAAATGCCCGAAATATTACAATAAATGCCTGAAATACGACAATAAATGCCCGAAATACGACAATAAATGCCCGAAATATTACAATAAATGCCTGAAATACGACAATAAATGCCCGAAATATTACAATAAATGCCTGAAATACGACAATAAATGCCTGAAATACGACAATACCCGAAATACGACAATAAACGCCTGAAATACGACAATAAATGCCCGCAATACGATAATAAATGCCTGAAATATGACAATAAATGCCTGAAATACGCTGAACATTTTACACAGGGGTTTACGTCACAATAATTAATGATGGGAAGGCAGAAGTTATGCCTCCCGGGTGATGGTAATGAGGGGAAAGGTGGAGAGGAAGGGGAGGGGAAGAGAGGGGAAGGTGGAAGAGATGGGAAGGGAGAAAGAGAAGGGGAAGGTGGAGAGAGAGAGAGAGAGAGGGGGGGGGAAGAGGGTGGTAAAGATCAGGATGTTGGCCTCTTCCCCAAATCCTCCCCTTTCTCTCCTTCCCACTTCCTCCTCCCCAACCTTCTCTTCTCCCCACTTGCTCCTTCTCCCCCACTACCCTCCCCACCTACCCTCCTCCTCTACCTAGGTACAGTACCTCCATCTGGTGCCTGGTGCTACTGGGAGCATAAAGGAGCAATAGTCGTCGACCCTGGCTGGTTCAGTAATCTGGGCCGACGGATATGAGAACACTAATGAAAGAAGTCCACATAAAAATGGTTTCTCCTCCTATAAATAACAAACTTTCCCACACTATTGCCGCTCTTCCAGATTATTCTCTCCTGGTTGTCAAATATTGAGTCGTATTGTGGGATTTTTTTTTTTTTTTGCTTTTTAAAGATGTTTTTGTTTTGTTTTCGTTTTCTGTCGTGCTGTAAAAGATGTCAACACTACAGGTTTTCGTGGTATATGGTTGTACGTGATAATTGTTCTTTTATAGGAACCAATCGATCTGTTGATTTCAATTTACACTAATAAAGTATAATTGTTTTATGAGGACTGGAGGAAACTCAATTATGTAGGCAACAACAATAATAATAATAATAATAATAATAATAATAATAATAATAATAATAATAATAATAATAATAATAATAATAATAATAATAATAATAATAATAATAATAATAATAATAATTTGGTGTTTATTCAATGGTCTATTTACAACGGGAGGAAACTAAATAATCCACCTTGACTACAGAATGATTGCATTGCTGTTGGTTTTAGTGTAATAATTATGTGTAATTTAACATAATCCAAACAATTACTATACAACATGATTGACTTTGATCATTACTTAGTTTGATTTTCGCTAATTATTCTTCCTAATACCTTAAGCACTGTAAACGTGTCAATAATGCACTGAATCATAATCTCCCTATCACCATAATCACTATAAACAGGAGAGGACGGTAAACAAAACGCTATCGTAGTTTTCACATCACTATAAACACCATAATAGTATAAACAAAACGCTATCGTAGTTTTCTCTTCACTATAAACACCATAATAGTATAAACAAAACGCTATCGTAGTTTTCACATCACTATAAACACCATAATAGTATAAACAAAACGCTATCGTAGTTTTCTCTTCACTATAAACACCATAATAGTATAAACAAAACACTATCGTGGTTTTCTCTTCACTATAAACACCATAATAGTATAAACAAAACACTATCGCAGTTTTCACATCACTATAAACACCATAATAGTATAAACAAAACACTATCGTGGTTTTCTCTTCACTATAAACACCATAATAGTATAAACAAAACACTATCGCAGTTTTCACATCACTATAAACATCAGATATTTACTGACCGAATGAGTTAAAACCTAACGTATAAAAATATCCATGAACCTAACAGAACACAGTATTTTGTGCCATATTGCTTCTCAATTACCCTGTTCATATCCTCCCATACACACACTAAAATCCCACTGGAGGTGAAGATACAACACAATGGGATTTCAATGTTTTGTTCTACGGGGGATAAAATAATATCTTCAGTTATATACACTTACTTATATTTCCTGTTTACACTGATGAACAGAGATGAACAGCCACATCAATGATTAACACAAACTCCATTATACATAGAGGGAGAGTTATCACATATTTAAGAAGTAGAGGAAGAGGCATCAACATGGGACTTACCTAGGAAGTTCTGGAAAGCAGCCTGGACGGTGGAATTGGTGTGCTCATTCAGTAGGTCCCTCAGGTACTTGTCTGGCTTGTTCCTGTCGTATTCGCTCAAGCTTACCCCCACCACGAAGTACTCCCCTGTAAGAATACCACATGACCTTGATGCTTTGATTGAGGTAGACGGGGGGTGGGGGGTAGACGGGAGTAGACAGGGATGTACTCCTGTCTACACTAGAATCATTACATCTATTAAAACAACCACACAACCCCAAAATAACTCTATAGTCACCACATAACCACACCTAAATCTACCATTGTTACGCATATCAACCAAAAGTTAGACATAAACAAGATACCCCTTAAAAAAATTAAAACAATCAAAGAAAACTATCGAGATAAAATGTTTTCTTACCGTTTTTAAACAATCCTCTCTCCTCCATTATGGTCATGAGGCCCAGGAACTCATAGTAGTGACCCAGCACGACGTAAACTGTGGGAAGAGACGACAGGAATTAGGAAATTGAGTTATTAAATAGACAAATAGAGAGAGAGAGAGAGAGAGAGCCTACGTTTGTTTGTAGTAGCAGGTCATATAATAGTAATAATAATAATAATAATAATAATAATAATAATAATAATAATAATAATAATAATAATAATACGAAAAAAAATATACTCAATTCGATTTTTTTTACACTAAACCTTCTGAAATTATTATTTTTATTTTTTGTATAAAAATAAATTTTAATTTGCTTGTAAAGGGAACAATTTATCGATTTTCGGGAGTTAACCAAAGAAAAACAAGGGGTCGGGAAAGAAGCGACTCTGCTAAAGTGATAAGATGACGATAATGAGGTTTGGCGGGAAGACAAGGTTGAACCCGCAAAAGAATGTCTCATAACTTAATAAGTGACTGGCAGAGGGAGGAGGCTGGTGGAGGAGACGTAAATGTGGAGCTAAGGAAAAATGCGAGCAGGAAACTTTGAGGAAAACAAGAAAACACGAAGAAAAGTCAAACAAGGGTGGGATGCGGGTGGGGAGGAAGGGTAGGGTAAAAGGGTGGGGAGAAAGAGTGGGGAGGAAGAAAGGTAGGGAGGAAAACTGGGGAGAAAGGGTGAGGAGGACTAAGTAAATCAGTGAGGTTTACAGATACTATCGACGGGGAAGTCTACCTACCCCAGCAAGGAAAAAAAATGATGAAACAAGTAAACAAAACAAATGAAACAAATAAAACTAAGTGGAAAACAATAAATATTTCTCATAAATTTGCTCTTATTTCCTAGTGTTGTTGTCGCCGTGTATCTGGTCAGGGTAATACGTTAAGTCACTTCGAATCTGGAAGTTCAATGAAAATAAACTTGATATTTTCCATCCCCGCCCCAACCCAGACAACAGCCAGCGTAAACTCTCTTTACTCAGTCACTCAACAACAATAATCATTCACAACAACAACAATAATAATAATAATAATAATAATAATAATAATAATAATAATAATAATAATAGTCACAAGAAGAAGAAAAAGATAAGAAGAAGACGAAGAAAACGTTCCTCGACGATCAATACGAATCTTAAAATTTTAGATGAAAAACATTCCTCGTACTTGCGCTCTGAGTCTCATCTACAAACACTCAAAAACAATCTGAACATTTCAAGAACCCTCAAAATTACCCCGGCTAGGAGGGGGGAGGAGGGAGACGCTCCAGAGTAGAGTACCTTGTCAGGGAGAACTAAAAGAGGTTGTATATTACTGCCAAGTGCTGGGAAAATTCTTAGGTACTCCGGCTGGTGGGAATGAGTCGTCGGTATGGAAGAAAAGTTGGCCAGGAAGAGAAACTTTAAATGTTTCCATACACGAAAGCGAGATGTGTTTGTCTACTCAGCTCCCTGACGCGTGTTGATGTTATAATGTATTACAACGCTTCAACAACTAGTTCTTTGTGTTATAATGTATTACTGCGCTTCAACAATTAAGGTCTTTGTGTTGATGTTATAATGTATTACTACACTTCAACAACTAGTTCTTTGTGTTATAATGTATTACTACACTTCAACAACTAGTTCTTTGTGTTATAATGTATTACTGCGCTTCAGCAACTAAAGTCTTTGTGTTGATGTTATAATGTATTACTACACTTCAACAATTAAGGTCATTGTGTTGATGTTATAATGTATTACTACGCTTCAACAACTAATGTCTTTGTGTTGATAATGATTAAATATGGATCACTGAATCGCCTGAAAAATATTCCCAGATTATTTACCATAAGATTCACCACCCTAACCTAACCTAAGCCCCTCTCCAAGTAGCATAATGTAGTGTTTATTCATCAGGTGAAATGAGCTAGGCTGAGGGGGTGGTATAATCTCTAGTTGATCCTATTGTTACCATAATAAGTCGCCGTGTTTTTGCGTTGACTATATGAGGTTAATTGGTCGATAAATCTTCCAGCTCAGGGAAAACACTTGGCCTGTTAACAAGGAGGGGGGGGGGGTACTTAGGTTAGGTTAGGTTAGGTTAGGTTAGGTTAGGGTAGGGGTTTCTTGGGGTTAACCTGTTGTTAAAAATACTGCAGAACTCCCAAGTATCAATTACTAACGAGGAGGAGGAGGAGGATGAGGATGTAGAGGAAGAAGAAGAGTAACAGGAGAAGGTGAAGGAGAAAGAGGAAAATGAGAGAACGAAGAGGACAACAACAACGAGACGTAAAAGGAACTGGAGCTGGGTTTAAAGCCGTGTGGATTTCAAGGGATAAAAACCAGAAGAAGTATTATATTTCTACACCAAGCCGAGAAGGATTGTTTATCAGACACAGTGAACGAGGAAGATCATGGCTGCTTTACTGAGAATGGGTGTTTTGGGAAGAAGAAGAAGAAGAAGAAGAAGAAGAAGAAGAAGAAGAAGAAGAAGAAGAAGAAGAAGAAGAAGAAGAAGAAGAAGAAGAAGAAGAAGAAGAAGAAGAAGAAGAAGAAGAAGAAGAAGAAGAAGAAGAAGAAGAAGAAGAAGAAGAAGAAGAAGAAGAAGAAGAAGAAGAAGAAGAAGAAGAAGAAGAAGAAGAAGAAGAAGAAGAAGAAGAAGAAGAAGAAGCTTATAAAATAATTCTTGTTTTAGATTCATAACGTCTTTGAAAACAGTACATACAATACACATGAAGAGCAATTATTAATGTATATCCCAGAACCACTTTCACTGCCTGTCTCCCAACAATGGCCACTGCAATATGACAGAGTCGCGTTAAATAATTGTAGGACCTCACTCGTATGAAGTTTAAAGAGGAAAAAAAAAGAGGAAGAGATTATGTAAAAACTCCTTTAACTGCGAGGTGGAAACTGTTTATGTCTTATCTTAACTACACTGCCACTACACACAGCGGTAAACACACATATACACACAATTCCTGCTCGAGATAATTGTGTGGTGTACAGTACATTTACCAACAGGACAACTGGCAAAAACTGGCGCACACACACAGAGTAGGTAATGCTCTTAGTGGCTAGAATAGTGTGTGTGTGTGTGTGTGTGTGTGTGTGTGTGTGTGTGTGTGTGTGTGTGTGTGTGTGTGTGTGTGTGTGTGTGTGTGTGTGTGTGTGTGTGTGTGTGTGTGTGTGTGTGTGTGTGTGTGAGTATTTCGGTATATGTGTGGATTTCTGTGTGTGTGTATTCCTATGTGTGTGTGTGTGTGTGTATTTCTATGTGTGTGTGAGTATTTCGGTATATGTGTGGATTTCTGTGTGTGTGTATTCCTATGTGTGCGTGTGTGTGTATTTCTATGTGTGTGTGAGTATTTGTGTGTATGTGTATCTGTGTATGTTAATAGTTATGAACTCAGTATATCACCATACACGTGAAGAACATAACACCACAATACTATTTGGTCATTCTACACTGCCTACTGTATTCCTTTAAACAAATTACTCCACTAAAACAAGATACCTTTTGTTCATACAGTAGTACTTAATGTAAAAAAACTGGACGATACATCATGAGGGGGAAACTCTTGTTAAAATTTATGATCCACTTAAAGTTTAACCCGGTAATGTCTTTTTTAGGAATGTTTCGTGTTGTTTAGTAATACATTGTGTTCTTCTAAACAAACATCTCTCTCTCTCTCTCTCTCTCTCTCTCTCTCTCTCTCTCTCTCTCTCTCTCGTTTCTTTCTCTCCCAGTTTCTCAAAGGGTCTTACCACGTCTCCTCTCCACACACACTCCGTTTTCTTTTCTCCTTTTCCCTAGAACTTACCCATTAACACACATTAACATCCCTCAGACAAAGCAAATGCCCTAATGAATGGAAAACCGCACTTGTCACCCCTATCCCCAAGGTCCCCACCCCACAGTCCCCTAACGACCTCATGCCAGTTGCCATTACCCCCATACCCAGTCTACTCTGTGAAGACTTTGTTTTTGAGTGGGCATTTGCTAAAATTTATCAGTCAATTGATCCGCAGCAATTTGGCAATATGAGGACCTCCTCTACATCACACTGCTTAGTTAGTTTCCTGGATTTTCTGCACGAAAACCTGCAGAAACGTAAGACATCACTGGCCGTTGCCCTTGTTGACTTCAGGAATGCTTTTACCTTGTTGATCACTGCACTGTTATCAACAAGGCCATTGCACTAGGGCTGCCCACCAACCTGGTTTCATGGCTCACTGATTTCCTGAGTGAACGTCGTCAGGCAGTGAGGTATCAGGGTTCTGTCTCCACATTCCAACACCTCACCTGCGGTGTTCCCAAGGGGACCAAGATGGGACCACTGTGCTTCCTAATCCTGATCAACGACGCTCTATCGGACACTCCTCACAGGTGGAAGTACGTGGATGACTGCACTGTGGGGGTTACAGTGGACAACACCGCACCAGACTACTCATCGCTCCAAGGCACCCTGGACAGGCTACAGGCATGGACTACGGAGAACAAGGTCACCATCAACCACACCAAAACCGTAGTCATGTACATCAATACCGCCACCACTCCAGTGCAAGCCCCAGCAGTCACAGTGGGTGCCCATCCTCTCCAGTTAGTGCAGTCTGCCAAACTCCTGGGTGTTACCATAGACCACACTTTGGACTGGAAGGCCCATGTAAACAACACAATGGGAACCTCCTACCGACACTTGGAACACCCACGCCAGAGCTGAGGACTATCTACAATGCCTTTATTCTCCCCAAATTAACGTATGCGTCACCAGCGTGGTCGTCTTTTCTCAACTCTACCCAACAACGTCAACTAGAGAAGGTACAGAAAAGGGCCTGCAGAGTCATGCTCGGCGCAGACTACTCCGGCTACAACAACGCTCTCTCCACCCTGGAAATGCCATCCCTCAGTGATCTCCACCACCAAGCACTAGCAAGGTTTGGCAGTGGACTACTGCACTATCCTCGTCATCACCACCTCCTGCCACCTGCAGTCCCCCGCCCACCTTGCGCAGTCCGCAACTACAACAAAATTCAGCCCATAAGAGTCCGCACTGACAGATATAAGAATAGCATCATCCCATCTATTGTTAAAATAATAAACAACTCCTGATTGATGTACTGTACAGCCCTGTAAATGTATTGAACGCATATCATTATGTCTACATCACATGTAAGTTTGTATATTTTCAGCCAACGGCTGCAACTCTATGAATAAACCGTTTATTATTATTATTATTATTATTATTATTATTATTATTAAACATACACACACACACACACACACACACATGACCTTTTACATAATGATTTCAATTTAATTCAACATATTCAACTCAATCTTCTGTTCGACGTAATGTGTCGACAAAAATAAAAGCATTAAAAAAAGTAACAGTGAAATAGATTTACTCTGTTAATTATTCAGGTATTTTTTTCTACATTGCAGACCCTGACTGTGTGAGAGAGAGAGAGAGAGAGAGAGAGAGAGAGAGAGAGAGAGAGAGAGAGAGAGAGAGAGAGAGAGAGAGAGAGAGAGAGAGAGAGAGAGAGCACTAACACTCCTTCAATCTCCTCCCAACATGTGCATTCTCCCTAGTCGCTTTAAAAACATTACACAGTCCAGTAACTTCATATAATAGTGTAATTCTCTTAAGTGTAATCTTAACCTAAACTCATTCTACGTAAGTTTATGGCCAGCTTAATGGTAGCCTACAGTCTGGTATAAGCTTATGTAGTCTAATAAATCTACAAGAAATAGCTTCGTGGTCCATGTTCGTGGTACTCCTCATAACAGTGACCATATTTCACGTTAAGGGGTTATCACAGTGGACAAACTTTCCCCATCCCTCAGGAGAAGATGGTGGTAGTGGTGATCGACGACTTCCTATTTCATTTCAGGTATTATAATATCAAATGTTGAATTAATCATTGATATTCATATATATTAATGTGATTAGGACAGTTTGGTATGAAAAATGAGAACGGAGAATGACGGAAATTATTCTCAGTGGGATGCCTTTACACGGACCACTTTGAGGTAGGCGATCCACTCCAGCATCTCGGATCACCTAAAGATCAGGGGTTAGATTAGGTTAGATTAGGTTAAGTATCATTTAGTTAGGCTATTTTAGGTTGATTTAGGTTAGGTTTCATTTGATTTGGTTTGGTTAGGTTAGGTTAGACCAGGGTTAGGTATTACGTTGAGGTCCAAATGATGGCTTATCTCAAGGTCAAATAAACATGAGGTATTAATCATCAGGTGATCCAATAACTCATCCCGCTCTCTCCGCTGTGCCAGGTTTAAGCCTCCCTACTGCGCCAGGTTTAAGCCTCCCTACTGCGCCAGGTTTAACCCTCCCTACTGCGCCAGGTTTAACCCTCCCTACTGCGCCAGGTTTAACCCTCCCTACTGCGCCAGGTTTAAGCCTCCCTACTGCGCCAGGTTTAACCCTCCCTACTGCGCCAGGTTTAACCCTCCCTACTGCGCCAGGTTTAACCCTCCACCAGACGATGTCATCAAGTATGCATAAGAGACACAGTATCTCTCTTGGAGGTAATTCAAACTTGTAATGAGAAAATTGTCCTCAACTCTCACCTCACATCACCTGTATTCAACATGTTCCCGTCATTACCATACTGGGGTTATAACTTTCTATTTCTGGTTAGGTTAGGTTAGGTTAGGTTAGGTTAGGTTAGGTTAGGTTAGGCTACGTTAGGTTAGGTTAGGTTAGCGTTAGGTTAGGTTAGCGTTAGGTACATTTAGCTTAACCTATTTAGTCATCTTGGTAATTAATTTGGGGCGAGAAATCTTCAGGTGTTGACCCCAGGAAGACTTAATCCTCGTGGTCACTGAACATAAATTATTGTTTCATTTTCACGAGATTAAGTCATTTTTTTTCTTAACGAGAGATACAAATCTTAGGTTAATATCTGAAATAAGTTTGATTTAAATTTGTATTTTTGTTCCTTTTTCTCAGCTGTCAGTTGTTTCTCATCTCTCTCAGCTGTTTCTGATCTCTCTCAGCTATCTCTTACCTCTCTCAGCTGTCCCTCATCTCTCTCAGCTATCTCTCATCCCTCTTAGCTATCTCTCATATCTCTCAACTCTCTCAGCTGTCTCATTTCAGCTGTATCTCAACTCTCTCAGCTGTTTTTCATCTCTCAGATCTCTCATCTCTCTCAACTGTCTCTCATCTACTCTCAGCTGTCTCTCATTTGTCTCGTCTACCTCACATTGGGGTATCTAGTATGCCATGCAAGGACGACTCCCTCCCTCCCCCGTCTCTAGCTGTTACTAATATGGCCAGCAGGTGTACCAACTTATGATGATGTACTGGGAATCGTATCAAATCATTTCGTCTAGCGTTTCAGATTGTAGCGACGGGAAATCTAACGCTACTCTTTGGTGCATACAATGTGGTGTACACACTCTGGCCCAAATGGCATGTCAGGTTTATGGGCCCCACTCTGAGTTTAATTTCACGAGTTATTTAATGTGAATTATTACCCATTTCAGTTAGATTAAATTGGACTACACAATAATTGGTTATTTTTGTAATTTTTCTGTAAATTTATACGTTTTTAATCTGAAAAAATTAGATTTTTTTCCGTTTTCTTTGATGTATTATTATATATTTTTACGTTTCTTTCATTGGAAGAAGAAATTTTTTTATTTTGTTATTTCCCGTTTTCTTTGTCATGACAACGTGGCTTTGTCGGGGAACTAAATAAGAAATATTAATGTCATGTTCTTTAAACTCATAACTATATTTTCTACTTGAGATGTTCTTATGGTATGGGTTTGTTTACCGATATTTATATATACCTCTCTCTTTCACTCCCTTTTCTCCCTCTCAGTCTTACTTTGCCCTCTCATGCTTTCTCTCTTCCCATCCTCCCTCTCACCCTCCCCACGCCCTCTCACCCTTCCCAGTTCCACTCCTACTCCTTCTTCTCCTTCCCACTCACTTCGGGAATCAATGTATGTCGCCTGAAACATGATAGCGAAGAGGTTGTTGACAAAGCTGTGATTAATCCCTTTCCCTCCTCCCTCTCACCTTTCCTTCTTCCTTCTCACTCATCCCTCTCACCCTCCCCACTTCCTCTCACCCCTCTCAACTCCCTGTCACTTACTTCGGCAATCCATGTAGGTCTCCTGAATCATGCTGACGAAGGGGTTGTTGTCATAGCCGTGATGGTAGGTGGCGGCCCAGCTCCGTGTGGCCAGAAGAGTGATGTTATGGCTGGGTAATGTCCTCACGATAGTTCTGGCCACTCGGCTGAAGTTCTCGTCTGGTGAGTTATTGTAGAAGAAGGTTACCTGTGTGAGAGTGAAATATATTGTTAGCGGGAAGAGAAAGAAAGATACTAATTTCTCACGTCTGACAAATATATTAACATTCTTTTCAACTGTATTCGAATCAATGGATGACGGACAGCAAAGCCTTCGACAGAGTCCCCCACAAAAGACTAATACGAAAAGTGGAGGCTCATGGCATTGGAGGAGATATTCTAAAATGGATTAGGGCGTGGGTGCGGGACAGGAAACAACGAGTGAGCATTAACGGCACTAAATCCGATTGGGGTAACATCAATAGTGGAGTTCCCCAAGGCTCAGTATTTTGACCATTACTATTTATTATATATTGTACATAAACGACATAGATATAGACGTAGACAGCAACATAAGTAAATTTGCTGATGACACTAAAATAGGGCGTGCAATTAAATCTGACGAGGACTCCGCAAAACTACAGGAAGATCTAGAGATATTTTTCGAACGGTCTGAAAAACGGCAGATGAAATTTAATGTGGGCAACTGTAAAGTACTTAGTCCAGGAGATGTAAATAGAGAAACCAGATATCAGATGAACAACGTTGTTAAAGAGAAATCCGACTGTGAGAAAGATTGAGGAGTAATGATAAGTAGGAATCTTAAACCAAGACAACAATGTGTATTTGCTCGAAACAAGGCTAATAAAGTACTTGGGTTCATACAAAGGAGTGTTAGTTACAAGACTAGCGAGGTCACCCTAAAACTATATCTTGCGCTTGTGAGACCTCACTTGGATTACGCGGTTCAATTCTGGTCACAGTACTACAGAATGGATATAGAATCTCTAGAAAGCATTCAGGGGAGGATGACAAGACTAATCCCGGGCATTAGGGAACTCTAGTACAGAGACAGGTTAAAGCATCTTAATTTGCATTTCCTCGAGAGACGTAGAGTGAGGGGCGATATGATCGAGGTGTATAACTGGAAGTCAGGGCTAAACAAAGGTGATATACCAAAGGTATTCAAACTATCTAACCAGGAGCGAACTCGTAGCAATGCGTTTAAATTAGACAAATTTATATTTAGGTGCGAGATAGGTAAACATTGGTTTGGAAATAGAGTAGTGGACGAGTGGAACAAGTTACTAAACATCATCATTAACTCGAACACGCTGGGCAGCTTCAAATGTAGGCTGGACAGATATATGAGCGATAGGGGTTGGGTGTAAACGGGACTGCCCAGTATGGACCAATTGGCCCGCTGCAGTTTCGTTCATTCTTATGTTCTTATGTTAGTTTTGAGAGAGCGACTACAGCAATCTCCTTTATTATAGGGAAAAGGTTTTTTTAATCATGAGAACAAAGTTGTGGAAAGATTGTTTTTGAAAACTTTAAATTAGTGTTGAGAAGTAACTAGCGTGTGAGGGGTGTCTTTGTGAGTGTTGTGAGTGAATGTCAGTAACTGCTAGTGACTGTGAGTGATTGTGAGTGACTATGAATGACTGTGAATGACTATTAGTGATTGTGTGTGACTGTGAGTGACTGTTAGTGGCTGTGAGTGATAATGAATGACTGTGAGTGACTGTTAGTGACTGTTAGTGGCTGTGAGTGATAATGAATGACTGTGAGTGACTGTTAGTGGCTGTGAGTGATAATGAATGACTGTGATTGACTGTGAGTGACTGTTAGTGGCTGTGAGTGATAATGAATGACTGTGATTGACTGTGAGTGACTGTTATTGGATGTGAGTGATAATGACTGACTGTGATTGACTGTTAGTGACTGTTAGTGGCTGTGAGTGATAATGAATGACTGTGATTGACTGTGAGTAACTGTTAGTGGCTGTGAGTGATAATGAATGACTGTGATTGACTGTGAGTGACTGTTAGTGGCTGTGAGTGATAATGAATGACTGTGATTGACTGTGAGTGGTTGTTAGTGGCTGAGTGATAATGAATGACTGTGATTGACTGTGAGTAACTGTTTATAAGGTTCATGTGTTTATAAGGTTCATGTGTTTATAAGGCTCATGTGTTTATAAGGCTCATGTGTTTATAAGGCTCCTGTGTTTATAAGGCTCATGTGTTTATAAGGCTCATGTGTTTATAAGGCTCATGTGTTTATAAGGCTCATGTGTTTATAAGGCTCCTGTGTTTATAAGGCTCATGTGTTTATAAGGCTCATGTGTTTATAAGGCTCATGTATTTATAAGGCTCATGTGTTTATAAGGCTCCTGTGTTTATAAGGCTCCTGTGTTTATAAGGCTCATGTGTTTATAAGGCTCATGTGTTTATAAGGCTCATGTGTTTATAAGACTCATGTGTTTATAAGGCTCCTGTGTTTATAAGGCTCATGTGTTTATAAGGCTCCTGTGTTTATAAGGTTCATGTGTTTATAAGGCTCCTGTGTTTATAAGGCTCATGTGTTTATAAGGCTCCTGTGTTTATAAGGCTCATGTGTTTATAAGGCTCATGTGTTTATAAGGCTCATGTGTTTATAAGGCTCATGTGTTTATAATGTTTAAGTATATTTAAAGTTCCAGTTTAATTAACAAAAAGTAAATAAAACAAACGTAGTTATAAATTGTTTTCCATAATATATTTTTCTTTAACGACATCAAACTCATTTATTCAGAAAACCAGAAAAAAAAATCATCTTTTTTTTATTACAAAACTTGATGAGGAAAATGACTGAAATTCTATTAAAAAAAGGAATAAATTTATTTTATTCATAACTAAGGTTGAAGAGTTTAGCTGATATTATATATTTTTATTCAGAAGAAGTCGAAATAAGATTATTTTTTGGCTTTCATGTTCATATTAATAAACATGAGGAGTAAAAAATGTATGTATGTATGCACGTATGTGGCGATATGTGGTGTAATGGTCAGCGAACCAGGGTTCGATCCCCGGGCAGGGTGAAACTATGGGCAAGTTTCTTTACGCCATTTGCCTCTGTCTACCCGGCAGTAATTGAGGACCTGGATTTTAATTGATTTGCGGATCGTGTTCCGGGATAATGATTAGCCAGTGCAGTTGGCGAGTTGTCCGGTCTTCTCGGACTATTCTTTGACACTGGGTCATGCAGCTCGTTAACTGAGGGTGTGTTTGTTGTGTTGGCGACAGCTTCTACACCAGAAACAAATTCACGCCTAGGTGTCCCTCGGGCCGGCCATCCTCATTACACGCGAGGCACCCACTATGTATGTATGTATGTATGTATGTATATGTGTGTGTGTGTGTGTGTGTGTGTGTGTGTGTGTGTGTGTGTATCAATCAAGGAGAGAGAGAGAGAGAGAGTCACTAAAGAACTGAGTAAAGGTCGTGGAAGGATGTCTTGGGTCAGCACAAGGATCACCAATTATTCTGATGGAAGCGAAGACGAGGGAAGGAGTCTGGGGCAATAGGATATGATGAAGGAATCAGTGTAGGATGCTGAGAGGACGAGATAGGATGAAGGAATCAGTGTAGGATGCTGAGAGGACGAGATAGGATGAAGGAATCAGTGTAGGTTGCTGAGAGGACGAGATAGGATGAAGGAATCAGTGTAGGATGCTGAGAGGACGAGATAGGATGAAGGAATCAGTGTAGGATGCTGAGGGGACGAGATAGGATGAAGGAATCAGTGTAGGATGCTGAGAGGACGAGATAGGATGAAGGAATCAGTGTAGGATGCTGAGAGGACGAGACAGGATGAAGGAATCAGTGTAGGATGCTGAGAGGATGAGACAGGATGAAGGAATCAGTGTAGGATGCTGAGAGGACGAGATAAGATGAAGGAATCAGTGTAGGATGCTGAGAGGACGAGATAGGATGAAGGAATCAGTGTAGGATGTACTTGGTCTGTTTTACTTATTCTCTTCTTTATTGCGTCCTTGTTATTTTTTCACTTTATCACTTACTTGTTCTCTCTTGAATATATTAACAAATTATTTACGTCAGTGTTCTCATTTTTCTTCTTCTTTCCATTGCCTTCTAAATCGTCTGAGGTTTCTAAATTATTCGTTTTCTCCTATACTTCTGTTATCATCGTCTATCTCTCTTCCCCCTTTATTATATCTGATGTGGTATATGAGCTTAATTTGCTTTTCTTTCTACTTTATCGTTATTCTTCTCCAGTTCCTTGTTTTTTTCCTTATTTCCCTTTATTTTATCTATTCCTTGGTCATTCTATTTTGACTATTTCTCTCATTTATCCTCGTCTTTCACTCTAATTATCCACCTTATTTATCCCTCACGCTTCTCCCTTCCTTTATTGCCATTTAAGTATCCATTTATTCATCGATTGGTATCTCGTTCTCTCATTTATCCTCGTTAACTTTCTCTATTCTTCTCCTTATCTTCTCCCTTCCTCTTCGTTACATACTTTCTCCCCCTTCCTTTCAGTATCTCTCTCTCTCTTATATGTCTCATTCTTCTCTTATTTTATTTTCTGTTTCTATATCCGGTTTCCATTGCTCTTTCCATCTTTCTCTCTGACTTTTAATTATTTTTTCGTCCCTACGGTTTTCTGTACACGTAACTCTTGCCTTTTTCACCTGTGTCTCTCTGATTCAAATATCTGTCGAAACTTTATTATTTTTTTAAAGATCTCAAATATCTCTCAAGTATGTTAATATTTCTCATAGTTACGTAATCTAGTATCTCTCTTTTTTTTCTAGTCTAAACATCTCTGTCTCTCTCTGTCTCTCTCTCCGGCCTCTACACCGTACACACCGTTCTCTCTGTCTCTCTCTCTCTCTCTCCCACAGCTTACGTCATCAGATATCTCTCTCTCTTTTTTTCCCCATATATATACTGTATCTCCCTCCGTCATAAACTCGTAAATCTCTCATCCATGGCGTATTTCCACCACCACTACTACCACCACCACCGCCACAACCCACCGCCACAACCACCACTACCACCGCCACCACCACCACCACCACCACCGCCACAACCACCACTACCACCGCCACATCCACCACAACCACCACTTACCTTCCTCCAGTTGAACCTCTTTAGGATGGAGGTAACGGACTTGCTAATCTGTGTGTCAGGCGGCCTCGTCCTGGCGAAGGTTGGGAAGTTGTCCTTATCTGAGGTCTCAGGGTGAGTGCAGAACTGTAAGGGAGACAGACAGACACACACCAGGTGAGACTATACACAGGTAGCAGAAACATATAAACAGGATAAACAAATGTGAATAAATGAATGAAGAGGATTTTTGAACTTACCTGTAAAAACACACCTGTTGTTTACCTGTTACAGTGTTGGTCTGGAATACTTTTGCAGGTGTGTGAGTTATTATATCTATTAGTTCATATTCTTATTATATTTATCTGTTTTTTCCAGTTACTTTTAATATATGGGGGAATTATCTTACGTTCTTAGTATTATATTTTGTATTGTTCTTTTCATTAAATTATTAAATCTAACAACAACAAAATATAACAAGGTCTTACAGTATCACTTTATATCTTCAAATACACAAACTTGATATACGCCACTATTATTTCATCAAGGTGATTTAAAGTGTTTTTAACCCTTTGATAGCGATGATTGAACCCTTTGATAATAATAATAATGCTGATGAGGATGATGATGATGATTTAACACTTTGACGATAATAATTTAACCCCTAAAGGAAGAATAGTTAACCCTTCAGGACTCAAAGGGTTAAATATTAATTTCCAGCACCAAACATATAATCTACAAATTAAAAGATATATTTATTTTCTAACTATAATAAATATACTTATGTTCACTATGACTAAACTCCGTAAATGATAAAAGATTCATTCATTATACATTATAGAATTACTTTAAGAAGATTAAACTTATCATGAGGAATTAAAAACATGTGTTAACTTTAAGATATAAAATAAATGGCCAATTGTGTTCTTGGAACCTATGGGGAAGTCAGATGATATCGGGTACTGGTTCACTCGCTCCTCGCATCCATCACCAGTCTTTCTCTGTCAGCTTGTCGAGTCGTACACCCTCATCCACTAGTTGTATACCCTCATCCACTAGTTGTACGCCCTCATCCACTAGTTGTACACCCTCATCCACTAGTCGTACACCCTCATCCATTAGTTAAGACTGCTTGAAGATGAGTTGTACGCCCTCATCCACTAGTTGTACACCCTCATCCACTAGTCGTACACCCTCATCCATTAGTTAAGACTGCTTGAAGATGAGAACTGAGAGAGTTGTTTATCACACAAAGTCGGTGGTCGAGGAGGAATGTGGTGCCTGCGACCCACTCCTGCCCGTGAGAGAGCGTGAAGTGACTGAGACTGACCAAGTGCAGTGTACATTACAGTATTTCATTCGTCAGTGTCATTCTACAGGTTCGTGTTCCATCACAGCCTTGTGACCCACAACCCACTACACGATCTTTCACAGAAGGAAAAACTTGACCCCAGACTTGGACCCCCTGTACCTTGGTAATACAGTCCTCAAATGCGAACAAAATACTAAATTCCTCGGAGTTATTGTTGATGAGAAACTTAACTGGAGATACCACATACAAACCATTCACAGTAAAGTCAATAAACAGTGTGGTATCATGTATCACACTCGACAGTCACTCACTCTCACAGCAATGAAAGAAATCTATCATGATCTTGTTTACCAACACCTGATACACTATCACACACTATGGGGGGCCTCTGGCTCTTCAAAAACACAATCCCTGATAACGGCACAAAAGAGAGTTGTACGGACAATGACCTACTTGAAAAAAAACAGATCACACAAACGAAAAATTTGATAAGTTGAAATTGTTAAAATTCAAGGATATTAACACCTACTGCTGTGCCCCCTTTGTTTACAAATCTATCAATCACTTGCTTGACAATAATTATTTCCAGTTCCATAATAATCAGAGATACAACTTAAGGTACCCAGAGCTACTAAGACCACCCCCCATGCGCTCCTCTCAGTCCCAGACCTCCATAAAATATCACGGTGTGAAGGTGTGGAACAACTTACCCCCACCCATCCCAGCAAAACTTCGCTCCCTTCCTTTAAATCACCTCTCAAAAATATCTATTGTCTAAGTATTAATATTTCTTGAAATACCTACTTTATATACCTGCTTTTATTGTAACACCAAAACCGTTTTATCGGAAAGTATCATGTAAATATATAAGAAATTGCCATTGCAATAAATATATTTGCCAACTAGACATAATCCTGACAGCTCTGTCCTCTTGTTCAACCTTAATACTGTACAGCCCATGTTGTACTGGTTCTCCATTATATTTATGTTTTTCAATTCCACTGAAATTTATGTACAGTATACACTTATAATATAAATTTAAAAATAATAATGATAACCGAGGTAACATGTTCTTATTACCACCATGCTATGTGTACTATTCCAGATGATACTAAATGTTACATAATACTTCCTTGAGATAAATGTATAGTATATATCAGGTGCAGCTAAGGTTCTCAGCCATGTTAATATTGTTATTATTATCCACTCTGTATCTGTGTTTTTCTGGCTAAATAAACTGTTTCAATTCAATGCAATTCAACTTGATAAGCTATTAGGCAGCCTACCAGGTAGTCTCCCCCCCCCACACACACACTACTACTACTACTACTACTAATAATAATAATAATAATGATAATAATAATACTTTTCTGTCACTCGAAATCAAGTGTGACGATCATCCAGCTATGATACAATGATATGAGTTACTAAGGGTGTCACCTTCATTGGTGAGTTTTAAAGTTAATAAAGAGGCTGATACGGGACCGGCAGAGTTGTTCACAGATGTTGCACATGTGGAGAGGTTACATCTAATGCGGGAGGGGGTGGGGGGGCGGCAGCGTCTTATCGAAGTTGGCGCTGTCTGCTTCGGTTTGAAGTCGGGCTAACTCGAAAGTATTGGTACCTTCTCGTGTGGTGATCCTCCAAGCGTTACGGTGTGGAGTAATCGTCTCCCAGGTGAGGGGGTCGATTTGGCACTTTTTCAGGTTTGTCTTAAGACTATCCTTATACCTTTTCAGTTGCCCGCCAGCGTTACGTTTAATATTCGTTAGGTGACTGTAAAGTAGCTGCTTTGGCGGTCTACTGTCGTCCATGAGGGTAACATGGCCGGCAAACGTAGTTGTTCATGGATAATGGTAGCCTCGATGCTCGTACATTTGGTGTCAGCAAGAATTCTGGCATTTGTTCTCTTGTCTTCCCAGTGAACTCGGAAGATGGAACGTAGACTACGTTGGTGAAAGTTTTCAAGTGTCTTGAGGTGCCTCTTGCATGTAACCCATGTCTCGCTGCCATATAGCAGAGTGGGGAAGACCACTGCTCGATATACGTTCAACTTTGTACAACTTTGTAGATAATTTCAGCTCCCTACAGCTGAAGACACGGGTACGGAGTCTGCTAAAGGCTTGAGATGCACATCTGATCCGATGTTGAATCTGCTCATCGATGTCCGCGGTGGTGGACAGGTGGGAGCCGAGATACTAAAAGTGGGTAACATTAGAGAGGGTAGTATCGCTAAGGTGGATGGATGGTGGTGTGGCTGAACCAGGGGCAGGTGAAAAAGAATCTGAATCTTACGTACATCCACCTAAAGACCGAAGTGTGCATACGCATCTGCGTTGTTGTTCAGGAGCTCCTGCAGGTCGCGTTCAGTGTGAGCGACAAATGTGAAGTCGTCTGCATACTGAAGTTCAGTAATAGAAGCTGCCGACTCCTTTGTTACTGCCTGGAGTCGTCTTATGTTGAAAAAAACCTTCATCTGGTACTGGATGTCCACCCTGCCGGCTAAATTGGCACTGGCATGAGTGGGAAAGGCAACCAAGAAAATGGAAACGAAAGTTAGTGCCAGTACACATCCTTGTTTTACCTCCGTTTGGATGGGGAAAACTCAGACTGGGTGCCATTGTGCAGGACACTGCCGTTCATGCCATCGTGGAGTTGCCTCACAATGGCTATGGATTTTGGTGGGCAGCCAAAATGGCTATGGATTTTGGTGGGCAGCCAAAATGGCTGAGGGTCCGCCAGTCAGCCAGAATGCTTCCCTGCTGACCGAGTCGAAGGCCTTGGTTAGGTCGAAAAGGACAATGTACAGTCAGCCAAAGATGCACCGGCCCCACCCTGGGTCTCGTAGTCGCAATTTTAACTGGCAATACTTGGTAAAGGAAGGCTGTATGTAATGATGATTGGTGGATCTGTTTTCCGCTGTATCACTGTCAGGATAATTATTAAAGAAACCAAAGGTAGAATTTTTATAATAATAAACTATTCATTGTTATTTAAGATAATGAGAAGTTTCCAAATGTTCGCAAATCTGCTTAAATAATGAAGAAAATTATATTAATGAATTAGAAACTCAACTACAACCACAGCTGCATCCAGTGTTAGGGTGTATGCCCTGATGAAAAAGGCATGACGTGAGTGATTCAGTGGGACTCGGAGCGTCATGAGGCGCTGGTTGATCCCAACAGGCATTTCAGTTAGCCTGTGTAGGATGCGTTGGCGGATGGCAAAACCAGCTCTATAAATGCAGTTTACTTCCACAGCAGCTCACCCTTCCAGAAGAAAGTATACAGTAGCCAGACTCCCATTCTGTGAGTCGGCCCTCATCTGGGAGCCGGGACTCACTAATGGCTCCTCTTTTGCCACAAGGGCAGCTCTTCTTTCAGGATGCTCATTTGTGTCAGTTTCCAGAAGGATCCTGATATTCCATACAGCGACCATAAGATGTTGTATAGTTTGTTTTTGATTTGATCTGTGATTATAATTGTGTTTTCGACCGCATAAGGATGACCTTTTCTGGGTACGGTTGCCCAGTCAGCTTAGTTCTCTGCTGCTGCTGCTGCCGCTGCTGTAAAGTCATACCTCTATTTAACGAAGGTTTATTATATGTGAAAAATCCATCTAACGAGCTATATAGAGATGAAAAGCCTGTTATAGTAAGGATCCGTTAGATGTAGAAACCCGAATGTAACGGATTACAGTATATGGAGAGAGAAGTCCGTTATAAAAATATTTCAATGACGTTAAGTTGGAAAAAGTAACCTCGTTAGTTTTTTCTACACAATAAAGTTCATAGCATCAGGAACATCACTTGTTATTACTTGGTATACGTTTAAAAATAGTTGCACAAAACCCTTAAACAATTACTGTCATCCTCAGTTCACGTCAAGAGATACAAAGTGAATCAGAACTTCCTAATTGGCCTAAAAGATTCAGAAAATGATTTAATTTAGCCACTGAGAGACTCGTTCATAATTTCTTCACCACAACAAGTCTGCGACGAAAACAAGTGAAAGAGATGCTGACTTGATGGTAAAGAGAAACCTTCATTTAACGGGCTATATTTTGAAGGAAATTCGTTATATAGAGAGGTCTGTTAGATGTGAAACTTCATCTAATGGCCTACAGGGAGACGGACGTTCGTTATCTGGAGGGACACTTAGATATGATACCTCCATTTAAAGGACAGTATGGAGAAATAAATCCGTTATATAGAGTCCGTTAATGAGAGGTTTCGCAGTAATCAAAGACAGACTATAAGAGGATAATTAAAAACTTACAAATATATTCGAAGTTTGTTGTTTTGTTAGAAGGTCCAGCAGAGACACACCTTCATGAACCAGTGCTGTCTTATATCATTATCTAGTGTGGGGTACAGGCTGTGGGTGAGAAGCTGCTGGTGGTGGTACAGGGTGGGGGCGAGGGTCTGACGGTTTTATTAATGTTTGTATGTGTGATTGGTTACGTTGGTACGCGTGGGTTACATACGCTGAAGCAGGTTTGTGTACGTATTTTAGTTGCCACGTACAACTGGGCGGTGAGGCATCGTGTGTTCGCTGTGAGAACTTATTTTAAAATCTAAGTCAGTTGTGGTAACGAGAAGACATTATCGGCATGAGTTCAATACTGCATGCTGGACAATTTCCTCAGTTTGGAACTTCAAACAATGATACCCAACACGATTACATGGTTCCAACAAGACGGCGCTACAGACACAGCGAGGGACAAAGCACGGACAAGCTGAGGATGATGTTTCCAAGCCGCTTAATTTCGAGACTTGGAGACATTCATTGGCCAGCAAGATCGCCTGACTTAACAGCCCCATACTTCTTCTTATGGGGTCACCTTATATCTTAAGTGTATGCGACCCGTCCCCGCTGTATTCGGGAACTCAAAGACGGCATCACATAAGCAATTGGAGAAATTGATCGCGGTTTATCACAACGAATTATGCAGAACTTCAAGGTATGATTACGATAATGTATATGCTACGTTTCATTTTTTTTTTACGAAATCGATTATTTTGCAAAATAACCGATTTCGCAAAAAACAACTTAACATATGTATTGCAATAGTCATCTGGAACATGTAATTTCCAAACGCTAAGATTGATTGTATTCACTGATATTGTTTTTCCCATAAAATTGCAATAAATACTCTTGTTAATGCTTAAAATGTTGTTACTGAGTTTTGCCACAATCTCCAACAACAGCGCAGTGAAAACAGTCAAACCATTGCTCCCTACATGTACAGTTAGTGTGGGTCAGTAACTGGTGGTGGTACATAATACAGTTAGTGTGGGTCAGTAACTGGTGGTGGTGGTACATCCTTCACACTCCACGCTCCCCACTACACATTAATCACATGTAACATACCCCACATACACCCCCACACACATCCCACACACTCCCTGCTCCACACTCACACCCCACACTCCCATCACACACACACACCTCATATAACCTCTTCACACAGTACACACACACCCCACACCCCCACACGCCAGCCACACACCCCCACAATATCTCCAGGGTCATATGATTCAGCAAGATGTTGCCCCCCCCCCACCCCACTCCCTTAGGCGCCAGAAGGTAATCAATGAAGATCTAGAGAAGATTTGAACCGATCAGACAGGAGCCAATTGCAGCTTCCGTGCTTGTTGCAATCCCCAGCAAGGTCATGCAACCTCTTGACTCCGTGTGTTCTCGTGCATTCTCTCGCAATTTCTTGCTCTCTTCAATGAGACAAGATTCATTTTATTTTTACCCTTTGATGCTATGATTATTGATAACCCACAATAATTTGGTTATGTCAGACTGTATACTGAAAGTTAATTAGCCCTAGAAACATTAGATAGATTAATCAGCTCATTCTGGATTTTTTTTAATTTTGTTGATTGAAGAAAGATGCAGGGTGAATGTTGTACCGAGATGGGATATTTAACGTGTTTATTAATTAGAGTTCTGAACAAGAGACCCTCATACACGAGTCTGTATATATACAGGTATATATATATATATATATATATATATATATATATATATATATATATATATATATATATATATATATATATATATATATATATATATATATATATATATATATATATATATATATATATACTCGTCGATGATAAACGTGCTGCTTTAACTGTCTGGCAGAACAACCCTCGGTCTCGTACCAAACCTGATACCTTATGCAAAAGAAAGCAGCAGCCAAGCGTGAAATTCGCAATCTACAGAACGACTGGTTTAAAAATAAAGCGTGTGGAACACAAAAACTTGCAGATCAATCGGGGCGCAGTCCCCTTCACTCACCCGACGGTAACTCCCTAATTATGGACGATGAAGGCATCCTTCAACGATGGAAGGAGCCCTACCATTCGCTGCTCAATCGAAAAACTGATGTGGATGTCCTGATTACCCAGCAGGTCCCTCAGCATCCAGATCTGACCCACCAAAGCTAACCTCCATCCCTGGATGAGGTAGCTAAATGCCATCAAACAGATGAAAAATAACAAAGCCTCAGGGCCTGATAGAATCCCAGCCGAGGTGTATAAAGCAGGAGGACCTCTGCTTATCAGCCGTCTCCACTCTCTCCTGGAGAATATATGGGAAAAGAAGGAATTCCTCCAAGCTCTTAAAGACGCCTCCATCGTCAATATTTATAAGAACAAGGGAGACCGGTCAGACAGTGGCAACTACCGTGGGTTCTCGCTGCTGTCCGTAGCTGGCAAGATTATCGCCCGAGTCCTCCTAAACAGACTTCTTCCTGAGGCGGAAAACTTCCTCCCAGAATTACAATGTGGCTTTAGACCATCACATGGCGCCACTGACATGATCTTTGCTGCCCGCCAGATACAGGAATAGTGCAAAGAAAAGCGTAATGACCTGTAAATGGCTTTCATCGACTTAACCAAGGCCTTCAACTCGGTCAACAGGGAAGCCCTAAGTGGACCCTCAGCCGTTTTAGCTGCCCACCAAAATTCATCACCATTGTGAGGCAACTCCACGATGGCATGAACGGCAGTGTCCTGCACAACGGCACCCAGTCTGAGTATTTCCCCATCCAAACGGGAGTAAAACGAGGATGTGGACTGGCACCAACTCTCTTTTCCAGTGCCAGTGCCAATTTCGCCGACGGGGTGGACGTCGAGTACCGAATGAAGGGTCTTTTCAACATGGAGACGACTCCAGGCAGGAACAAAGGTGTCGGGGAGCAGATGCGTATGCAAATTTCGGTTTTGAGGTGAATGTATGTAAGACTCAGATTCACTTTCATCCTGCCCCTGGTTCAATCACACCTCCATAATCCATCTAGGTTAACAGTACTACCCTGTCTTATGTTGCCCACTTTTATTATCTTGGCTGACTCCGTAACTGTGTCTTCAGATGCAGGGAAGTGAAATTATCTACAAAGTCGCACGTATATCGAGCAGTGGTCCTCCCAACACTGCTGTATGGCAGCGAGACATAAATCACATACAGGAGACACCTCAAGGCACTTGAAAACTTTCACCACCGTGGTCTACGTTCCATCCTCCGAGTTTGCTGGGAAGACAAGAGAACAAATGCCAGTAATCTTGCTGACACCAACTGTAGGAGCATCGAGGCTACCATTATCCATGAACAACTACGTTGGACTGGCCATGTTTCCCGCATGGACGACAGTAGACTGCCAAAGCAGCTACTTTACAGTCACCTAACGAATAGTAAACGCAACGCTGGCGGGCAACGGAAAAGGTATAAGGATAGTCTTAAGACAAACCTGAAAAAGTGCCAAATCGACCCCCTCACCTGGGAGACGATTACTCCACACCGTAACGCTTGGAGGAGCACCACACAAGAAGGTGTCAATACTTTGGAGTTAGCCCGACTCCATACCTAGGCAAACAAGCGCCAGTGCTGGAAAGATGCTGCCGCGACCCCTCCCGCACTAGATGTAGCCCCCTACACGTGCAGCATCTGTGAGCGGCCCTGCCGATCTCGTTTCAGCCTCTCTAGTCACCTCAGAACTCACCAAAGAAGGTAACATCCTTAATAACTCATATCATTATATCATAGCTGGATGATCGCCATACTCGATTCCGAGTCACAGGAAATGTATTTTAGACCAAGAAAATACCATAAACAAAATACAAAACAAATCTTAGACCAAGAAAATACTATGTACCATTCAGTACCACACATCGCTGCCTCTTCCATAAACACATCAGTTCACAAGTTGAGAGAGAAACACATCACTTGATAAAACATGTCACCTGATGTTGAAGTTATTTTTTTCCTAAGTTTCGGGTTTTGTCTGAAGTCAACAAATTAGGTAAAGTTTTAGATCATGGAACCCAAGTATTTGAGTTGTTTTTTACTATGGTGAATGATTGAGGAAGAAGAAGAAGAAGAAGAAGAAGAAGAAGAAGAGGAAGAAGAAGAGGAAGAGGAAGAGGAAGAACCATAGACTGGAAAGATTTATATCAGACAAAAAACCCAGATTCAGAATTTCAGATTTGACTCGCACGGGGGTGGAAGGTTAATTAGACACACTCTTACCTGGCGAAGTACCAACCACCCTCCTCACTCTTTCCCTTAACTACCTCAACTCTTGGACACACACACACACACACACACACACACACACACACACACACACACACACACACACACACACACACACACACACCATTTAACGTGAGGCCTCAAACACCATTATGAAGCAGGAGTAACAACAAAGAGTGTCAGCCACTAACTCGTTCTCAAAGGAGATTGTGTGGTCCAGAAGTCCATCCCGGTGGTGCAATATTGTGACCTTGACCTGGCTCTGACCCTCATCGCTGACCTATGCTGACCCACTTTGTATCTGGAGGTCAGTCAATATTTTCTCCTTTAATGTAGACGCGCTTTATCCCCCCTCTCTCGCTTTCACTGAGCTCGACTTTAAAGAGACTTTGGGGATAAGTCTCTCACGCCCTGCACATACCCGCACATGGGCACACACACACACACACACACACACACACACACACACACACACACACACACACACACACACTCACACACACACACACACCCTGTACGTGAAACCATGCATGAAGTAAAAGGCTGATCGTACCGTGAGCTTAATATCAGATCTGTTGATCCAAATAACTTTCTTGGTAGGTGTATCTGAGAGAGAGAGAGAGAGAGAGAGAGTAAATTGACAGACAGACAAGTAGACAGACATAGACAGACCAGGAACCAATCGTATTCTCGCTAATTCCTTTTCATCCTCGGTATTGGACCAGGACGAAGATTCATCAACAATGAGAAACACTAATCATATTCCTCAGCGCCAAGTGAGGCATTACAAGCGTGATGAAGCAGTAACAGAGGCAGTATTCCCTGATGAGACACACACACACACACACACACACACACACGAGTGTTAGAAGAAGGCATGAGTTTGTTACGTGCAATGCCTTTCATAAAATAGCTTGTGTGTGTGTGTGTGTCACTTCCTACATGTACGTACAGGTGTAAGTTTGTGTGTACAGAGACATTATTCTCACAGGAAATATACTGAACCACCTCAGGCTGGAACGTTCCCTCGTCTCTTAATACATACACGGTGTTCCTTACAAGTGTCTCTCTGTTAAACACTATGAACGCCTCTACTGTCTCACTCACTCACTCACCATGGACACGTGTGGCGCTACTGGGTGTACGGTTAAAACATCAACAACGATATTATTCCATTTTTAATTACCAAGTTAAACCACCGCCCGTAATAATATAATACAGTTCATAATACTACAGACTCACACCGTGTTATCTTTATTGCTGGAGGTTAAGATAGATACTTAATTAAAAGTGAAAAAAAAAGAAATATCATATTTTATAAAACATCATTGACTTTTACATGAACCATTAAAACAAGTTCATGTATTACGACCTCTCTCTCTCTCTCTCTCTCTCTCTCTCTCTCTCTCCAGCTCCTCTAACACGACCCAAATAAAAACACACACTAGTTGCGTCAAATCCAATGCGCTGAGTTGGCCAAACAATGGTAATTATAGGTGAAACTCGGCAATTTGTAGCAGCCATTATACCCGAGGTCAGTAGAAGCAGCTGCGTTTGCTAGTTAATATTGTACTGATACACAATGCTTGTCCTCACCAGGGTAGGAAAAATGAAATGGAGGAAATCGTGTATTGTTTTCCTCGATTGTTCTCTTGTTGATTGAATGTGAACTGCTTGTTTATGGAAGAGATCAATACTGCTACATAATATTCAAGAGTCTAGCACAGCGTTACTCATTTTTTTTTTTTATAAATGTTGGAGTAGTGTGTTACTAACTTCGTTACGCGCTTAAGGACCTTCGTCGTTGAAGCAGAGTAATAACATTATAACGACAACAACTCAATTTGAGGACCGCCGCGAACTTTGGTGCGGACCCTAGCATCTCCCCTCCTTCTCTCCCTCCCTCCGTCCCTCCCTCCCTCCCTCTCTCCCTCCCTCCACCCCTCCGTCCCTCCCTCCCTCCCTCCATCCCTCTATAGAAAAAAAAGAGGTGTTCTTTTACAGTGCGTCTGTAATTAGTTGTATTTTTTAATTCTCTCTGGTTTTCAGTATTTGATTCAAAATAATACACAACATATTTCTACTCCATTAATTCACAAACTTGTGGTTCATAAAAGCGTTTCTCTGGTACATGTTGTGTCCAAATTTATCGTCAGGGTTTAAATCACCTTTACTAACTTTTGGAACAAATCAAAGGAAGGAAAGAGCATAACCATTCATAGAGAAGCTTATTGATAATTTCAAGAGCGTGGTTGCAGGACAAATAACAGAGAGTCAGCATTAATGGCACTTAATCCGACTGGGGTAACATCACTAGTGGAGTACCCCAAGGCTCAGTACTTGGACCATTAATGTTTATTATATACATAAATGACATAGACATACAGTAGGAGTAGACAGTAGCATAAGTAAATTTGCTGACGATACTAAAATAGGGCGAGTAATTAAATCTGACAAGGACGCGGCAAAACTACAGGAAGATCTAAACAAAATTTTCGAATGATCTGAAAAATGGCAGATGAAATTCAATCTGGACAAATGTAAAGTACTTAGTCTAGGAGATGTAAACAGAGAAACCAGATATAAGATGAACAACAATATTATAGAGAAATCCGACTGTGAAAGGTTTAGGAGTAATGATAAATAAGAATCTTAAGCCAAGTAAATAACGCGTATTTGCTCAAAACAAGGCTAACAAAGTACTTGGGTTCATTCAAAGGAGTGTTAGTTACAAGACTAGCGAGATTATCCTTAAACTATAGCTTCCTCTTGTGAGACCTCACTTGGATTACGCGATTCAGTTCTGGTCACCGGCCTACAGAATGGATATAGAATCCCTAGACAGAATTCAGAGGTAGATGGCAAGGCTAATCCAGGGCATTAGTAACCTTGAGTATAGAGACAGATTAAAGCATCATAATTTGCACTTCATCGAGAGACGTAGAGTAAGGGGCGACATTTAGGAGTAGTGGATGAGTGGAACTAGTTGCCAAACATCATTATTTAATTCGAATACGCTGGATAGTTTCAAATATACAGTAGGTTGGACGGATATATGAGCGATAGGGGTTGGGTGTAAACGGGACTGCCCAGTGTGAGCCAATAGGCCCGCTGCAGTTTCCTCCATTCGTATGTTGTATGTTCTCTCTTGGCAGCCAGCTACTGTTGTTCACTCAGAACTCTTCTTGGTCACAAACGTCTCCAAGTTTTCAGACAAAGCAAAACCGACAATGAAATGGGTATGTGCTGCATCAATCCATTTGGAACTAACTGAACTCCAAGAATATTTGGCCTTGAAAGAGGAGGGTGAAGATTATGATCCGTCACTTTGTGGACACAAGTGTCTCCAGGTAGTTCCATTAACCAGCATAAATTCGCATTGTATTTCCTCACAATGTTTGGCTCCACTTACTGCTGGAAGGCTGCTTTCTCCGCCATGAGTTTAGTGAAGAACAAATTTCACAGCAGCATCACCAATGAACACCTTCACCATTGTCTTAAGTACACCATTTGTACCAAAGTTTAGTGAATTAGCAAGAAACACAATGAGTAACTTTTCACACTAATGATGATTAATGAAAGACTCACCATAACCTACAGTGTTTTATTGTGTTAAAGATAATTAGTTCATTATTTAACTCATCCTCCAGGGACCCGCTTATTTTTTTACAGGGAACTAACTCATTTTGAGATTGTAAATGCATGTTTGTTATTACGTCAACTTTAAGCGAGACCTTTAATCTGGACCTTTAGTTACCTGGGAAATAATAATAATAATAATAATAATAATAATAATAATAATAATAATAATAATAATAATAATAATAATAATAATAATAATAATAATAATAATAATAATAATAATAATAATAATGATAATAATAATAATGATAATAATAATAATAATAATAATAATAATAATAATAATAATAATAATAATAATGATAATAATAATAATGATAATTATAAACACCCATACCTACTTTGATCTTCGTTAGGTAAATAGATCCATAGAGACTTTGACACAGACATTCACACAAAAATTAACATAGCATAAACTTTTGACAATGATTTATATATTTTTTTAACTTTAAACGTGATTTTGACGTAGATTTTGCATAGTTCAACACTGACTCGAACCATTCCACGAATTTTGATACAAACTTCAACACAAACTATAACACAAACTATGGCACAAACTTTCACCCAAACATTCATACATTCTAACACAAACTATGGCACAAACTTTCACCCAAACATTCATACATTCTAACACAAACTATGGCACAAACTTTGACAGAAACTTTCACACAAACTTTGCCACAAACATTATCACAAACCTTGCCACAAACTTTCACACAAACTTTGCCACAAACTTTGCCACAAACTTTGCCACAAACTTCCACGCGGACTGTCAACACTAGGCCACATCCTTAACGCAGCCACACCAGACCTCGGTAAATTCCTTATCGCTGTAACTTGAGCAATTAGTAAATAATTGTTCTTCCCGCGACAACATTTTTTCCTGAGTCATGCATCCCATTAGTGTCAAGGAGGCGAGGGGAGAGAGGGGAGGTGATGAGGGGAGAGAGGGGAGTGATGAACGGAGAGAGGGGAGGTGATGAAGGGAGAGAGGGGAGGTGATGAAGGGAGAGAGGGGAGGTGATGAAGGGAGAGAGGGGAGGTGATGAGGGGAGAGGGGATGATGAGGGAGGAGGGTGATGAACGGAGAGAGAGGTGGGAAAGGGAAAGATAATGAGGGGAGCGAGGGAGAGAGATGAGTGAGGAAAAAGAGGAGAGAAGAGCGTTGAGGTAAGGGAAAGTCTCTCTCTCTCTCTCTCTCTCTCTCTCTCACAACGAGCTAACAGACATATCGACGTGCAGGTTATCACTGTCAATCATAAGAGGTAACTGACGCTCTGGGCCCCTATCCTTCAAGACCCCAACTAACCGAACCTTCAGGACTAAGGACTTACATTAAGTCCTATTGGGCCCCTAGTCTTCATGGGACCCAAATCCTAGTAACACCTTATCTTCTGAGGTCTAATGGTTGTATTACGTTGGGGTCATGTAGAACTGGGGTCTAATAGGACTGGGGCCCATTTAATCACCACCCATTGCACTACTAGTTACGACCTATGCTTAATACATATATTAAATAACACAAATCACCAGTCAAATAATAATAATAATAAAAATAATAATAATAATAATAAAAATAATAATAATAACAATAATAATAATAATAATAATAATAATAATAATAATAATAATAATAATAATAACAATAATAATAATAATAAAAATAATAATAATAGCACATAAAAACTATGAACAACAAAACTAGCACAAGACAAGAGACAAACAAATGAAAAAACCTTTAGATGGCAATACTTGAAGAGCATTACCAGGGATAGAATAAATAATATAGACAAAAGGCAATAAAGAGGGAGGAAAATGTAAGTAAATAACATATAAAAACGAAATAGACACGAAAGAGAGTATGAGTATAATAAGCGATATTCTTTAGTTTTATATTTCTTAACAGTTTAAGTGACGTGAACTTATACAGTCAAAGCTGCATCAATCCCATTCATCCACAATAATAATAATCTAATTAATTCCTCCCTGTCTCATAATAATATTTTTAATTATTATTACGATACAGTTAAACGATAAATTGTATTATGCTCGAGTAATTAGTAATGATTATAATTGTCTTGTTTATCGAATTACTATAATGTTTCAGTGTTATATATCAGTATTGTGTTGATATAAGTTCATACTCACTAATGAGATATGCTAATGAGCTTTGTTGATAATGAAATGTTAATGAGAACAATAAACAGACCTTTATCTTGTTCTAAATGTTGTTTCCTAAAATAATCCTTTAATTAGTGTAATATTTATACTGTAATGATAAAATTATATATAAACTACATCACACACGTCATCAACAGTGTACTCTTCAAGGCACCCAATCTACTTCCTTTTGATCTCAAAGGCAGAAAATTGCACATCAACAGGAAAATAGGTACAAAGGTGACCTTATTTCACCTGATAATTAAAGACTCAAATATTAACTCACTTTTCTAACCTAACCTAACCTAACGTAACCTACCCTAACGTAATCTGACGTAATCTAATCTAACCCGACATAACGTAACGTAACGTAAAGTAGCGTAACGTAACGTAACGTAGCCTAACCTAACCTTACCTACTTGATAATTAAATGCCCTAACGGTAGGTGGGAAGGTTAAGATAGGTTAGGTTAAGTTAGGTTGGGTTAGACTTGCGTTACGTTGGGTTTAGTTAACGTTAGGTTTAGTTAAAATCAAGTCAGAGTTAGGTTTGGTTAGATTTGGTTAGATTTAGGTTAGGATTGGTTAGGTTCGGACTGAGTTTATGTTTGGTTATGAGTTATTAAGGATGTCACCTTCATTGGTGAGTTTTGAGGTGACTAAAGAGGCCGATACGGGACCGGCAGAGTTGTTCACAGATGTTGCACATGTGGAGGGCTACATCTAGTGCGGGAGGGGCAGTGGTAGTGTCTTTCCGGCGTTGGTGTTTGTGTCTGCAGTTTGGATTAATGTTGAATTGTATTTGTGTTTATGTTGATGTTTCTGTGTTTATGTTGATGTTTCTGTGTTTATGTTGATGTTTTTGTGTTTATGTTGATGATTTTGTGTTTATGTTGATGTTTTTGTGTTTATGTTGATGTTTTTGTGTTTATGTTGGTGTATTTGTGTTTATGTTGGTGTATTTGTGTTTATGTTGATGTTTCTGTGTTTATGTTGGTGTTTTTGTGTTTATGTTGATGTTTTTGTGTTTATGTTGGTGAATTTGTGTTTATGTTGATGTTTTTGTGTTTATGTTGATGTTTTTGTGTTTATGTTGGTGTTTTTGTGTTTATGTTGATGTTTTTGTGTTTATGTTGATGTTTTTGTGTTTATGTTGATGTTTTTGTGTTTATGTTGATGTTTTTGTGTTTATGTTGGTGTTTTTGTGTTTATGTTGATTTTTTTGTGTTTATGTTGATGTTTTTGTGTTTATGTTGATGTTTTTGTGTTTATGTTGATTTTTTTGTGTTTATGTTGATGTTTTTGTGTTTATGTTGATGTTTTTGTGTTTATGTTGATGTTTTTGTGTTTATGTTGATGTTTTTGTGTTTATGTTGATGTTTTTGTGTTTATGTTAGTGTTTTGTGTTTATGTTGGTGTTTTGTGTTTATGTTGATGTTTTTGTGTTTATGTTGGTGTTTTTGTGTTTATGTTGATTTTTTTGTGTTTATGTTGATGTTTTTGTGTTTATGTTGATGTTTTTGTGTTTATGTTGATTTTTTTGTGTTTATGTTGATGTTTTTGTGTTTATGTTGATGTTTTTGTGTTTATGTTGATGTTTTTGTGTTTATGTTGATGTTTTTGTGTTTATGTTGATGTTTTTGTGTTTATGTTGATGTTTTTGTGTTTATGTTGATGTTTTTGTGTTAACAGTCAATAAACAAGTGTGAGGTGACGATCCTTACTCCTACCCGGACTACAACCTAACCTAACCTAACCTAACCTAACCTAACTTTATCCACGAATATTCATGACAAGCTCTGGGTAATATCCCGGTTGTAAAGATCTATCAGTCATGCTGCGAGACGAGAAGAGGAGTGGAAGAGGAGGTGAAGAGGTGTGGAAGAGGAGTGGAAGAGGTGTGGAAGAGGTGTGGAAGATGTGTGGAGACGTGAGCCTTAAATTACTCAAAGAAATTAGATAACTTCTCAAGCGGGCACCTGCAAAAGATCTGAGCAAATTGGTAAACTTGTGGGATCCAAGAGAAAGTTAGCTCGAGAAAGTGAGAGAACGTGAGAGAAAGAAGAGAGAGTAGAGCCATAGACTTGACCATGAAGGTGCGTTAGTGAGGCGGTGGGCGAGGGTGGTATGGAAAGAAAATCTCAGGCTCCAACTACAGGTGTCTTTCCTCTACACCACTGCCCACCCTCCCTGCCTCCTGACCTACCTGCCTCCTTCCCTGCCTCCTGACCTACCTGCCTCCTTCCTGCCTCCCCCTGCCTTCCTCCCTACCTCCTGCCCTGCCTCCATCCTCCTGCCTCCCTCCTCCTGCTTCCTTCCCTGCCTCCTCCTGCTCCTCCTCCCTCCTGCCTCCTCCTTCCCTCCTCCCGCCTCCTGCTCCTCCTGCCTCCTCCTGCTCCTCCCTGCCTCCTGCCCTCCCTCCTGCCCTCCTCCTTTTCCCTCCCTCCTGCCCTCCCCTGCCTCCTGCCCTCCCTCCCTGCTCCCCCTCCTGCTCCCCCTCCCTCCTTCCTCCTCCCCTGCCCCCTCCCCTGCCCCTCCCTGCTGTTCTCCTCCTTCCCTCCCTGCCTCCCTCCCTGCCTAAAGGTTTCTATAGGTCTCCTTTTCTAACAGGATATATTTACTATCTAATTTAGTGTAGCCGTATAGAACCGAGGCCCATTAGGATATGGATTCATTAGTACAGAGGCCCAATAAGACTGGGATTAATTAAAATCTAGGGTCCATTAGGACTAACCATCACAACTAGGGCCCATTAGGTCAGGGATCACAAGGTATGGGGTCCATTACGCCCACGTATGACTGCCTGGCGTATGAGGAGAAGAAGAAGAAGAAGAAGAAGATCATACTGTTGAATAACTGATAACAAAAAGAGTAAATGAAAAACAAGAAATCAAAACAACGAGATGAATTCAAACGCTCAAAAGTGAATTAAAGCAGAAGGAAGTCAAATTAAATACGTATGTGAATTCAAAACAAGATAGATAAATTTATGAGGAAGTCAACAAGCACGACAAAGTTAAAACATCAACAGTGAATGAGAACCGTAAGAAAGACTCAGAAAAGATGGGAGGAAGTTAAAACAGAAGTCAAAATATGCAAAAAAGGGTGACAGAATCTCCAATACGAATGCAAAATAAACAAGAGGAAGTCAAAACAGAAAAAAAGACAGAGAATAAGTTTGTGAGGAATATAAAATCCCAAGAAGAAGTCAAGAACCAAGACCAAGAGAAATTCAAAAGGCAAAGAAATATAAATGTCAAGAGGAAGACAAGATACCAAAGATGAAGTAAAAAATCGAAGATGAAGTCAAAAGAACAAGACAAAAAAGATAGGAAAAATTATGTGGAAGTCAAAATAACAAGAAGACAAAGGAAGAATTGGAAGTCAAAATATTAAAACAAATAAAAAAACACATATAGCCTGCAAAGAAATGCGTACATAAGCGTCCTGAAACTTTTCAAAATACGCACATAGGAAAGATGAATTATACAAATACGCACATGAGAGACTCCTGAATAACGAAAACCCGCTCCAGGAGACTACTAAATCACGAAATCATATGTTCGAAGATTACCAAATCACGAAATCATTATTTATGAGATTACTAAACAACGTAAACATGATCTACGACATAACTAAATAACTAAAATATACTCTAGGAGAATACTGAGTCACGAAAACACTCACATAGGAGATCATAGGGAGATTGAACGCCGCCGCCATTCGTGCCTCGTGAACACAGGTCTCCTGGGGACCGATGTAAGCGGAGATGTTGGAGATCCACAGTTGGGCCGTCTGTAGGATACTCATCTCCTCCTGCCCGTAGGTCTCCGCCACCGTGAAGTTAAGGATGTGTCCGTCTACCAGAGGAAAGGCTGAGTTGACCTAGGAGACCGGGAGAGAGAAAAACAGGGGTTAGTTCATTGTGAGGGAGGGAGATAATTGACCTAGGAGACCGGGAGAGAGATAAAGACAGACAGACAGACGAACATATACGGAGAGAGAGAGAGACCACCCGCCAGCAGTAGAAATATGACATGACACACTGGAAGGATAGAGAAGTCAATAATGTTGATGGAACTTGTTGTGTATAGTAGTGTGAGGATGGGAGGGAGGGATGGGAAGGGAGGATGGGAGGGAGGGATGGGAGGAGGGAAAGATGGGAGGATGGGAGGGATAGGAGGGAGGGAGGGTGGATGGGAGGGAGGAGGATGGGGAGGAGAAATGCCGTATGTTTTGAGATGATAAGGCTGGCAGTTCCTGGCCTGAAGAGGTTGACAGGTGAGAAAGTTATGGGGAGTAGTTATATAATAACCAATAATTACAATTTTCTAAAATATTACACCAATCAAAACTCTAAAATAAAGCAACATTGAGGCCATTGTGAAACTGAAAGACTAACTAAACATGATATTACCGATAATTCTATTCAGCCAATTATCTCTCCAATTCCAAGTGCCAATAATCATGGTCATAGTGTGGAAATGAAGGTAAAATTGTTAATAATCACTGTAATTAAAACGGTATTCATACACAGTGTTTCCGTGTATATATGTTTAACGACAAGTGTCTCTGTATATACAAGTTCAACGACAAGTATTTCAGTATATAATTTACTCGTTTATTCACTCCTTGATGACTTGTTGCTTCATGTCCTCAGCTGGACTCACATACAAGCGATTTTACATCATACAGTTCAACCAACCTTCTGTATTCAACACGCAGCATTACACGCTTGTTGAGGGAGCCTGGAGCAACGCAACACAAACCTCACCTTAGGCTGTATGATGTTTTTAAACGAAAATATCACAAGTCCACTGTTAATACTAACTTGCTGAACATTACTTTAAAGGTGTCCCCTGTCATTGTATGCTGGGTCGCGGGGCGGGGCGGGGCAGGGCGGACGGGGCAGTTAGGGCGGGGCGGGCAGGTGGGGCAGGCTGGGTGGGTGGGTGGCGTCAGCACGAAGCATTAACACTTGTTGATACTGTCTCCTGTAGCAGGGCAGCTTATGTGTGGTAGTCACAGGATATGTTCAGTATTATTCAAGGCAGGTGTAAGAAAATTAAAATATATCTATAAGAACTTCCTCGAGTTGGTCTCTGTTATGTCCCAGACGCTGTGAAAGGTGTCCCATTGCTTTCACAGCTGCTCGACCCTCACACAGCTGCTCGACCCTCACACAGTTGCTCGACCCTCACACAGCTGCTCGACCCTCACACAGCTGCTCGACCCTCACACAGTTGCTCGACCCTCACACAGCTGCTCGACCCTCACACAGCTACTCGACCCTGCACAGCTGAAGCCCTCACACGCTGCTCGACCCTCACACAGCTGCTCGACCCTCACACAGTTGCTCGACCCTCACACAGCTGCTCGACCCTCACACAGCTGCTCGACCCTCACACAGCTGCTCGACCCTCACACAGCTGCTCGACCCTCACACAGCTGCTCGACCCTCACACAGCTGCTCGACCCTCATCATTAACCCATAGCCCCAGGAGGAGAATATAACTCATTCTTGGGCCACCCGGGCAGCATTTCCCTCTGATATTTGTGATTGATTTCTTCCGCTAAACGTCTTTCATTTATCAATAGTTTAATCATCCATAGAAACTAGATTCACAAAGGAGAATAACTCGTGATATCACCTAATAAAGACTTCCTCGAGCTGCTACATACAACGTAAAGTGTGTATCAGTCATACAGCCCCTGAGCTCTCCCGCTGACAGACTGGGGTAGATAGTACTGATATTTTGTATTTTCCATAACTTCCATGACAGGTTAGTGTTAGGATGGTGTGTGTGTGTGTGATGCTGTAACTACTGTCAACCATCCTTCCATCCTTCCTGGGCGACACATTTTTACACCATCATGTAAACAACTTTCTCCTGCACAGTGAGTGAAAAAAAGTTCTGTTCTTTATCACCCGGAGGAAACACAGATGAGGGCACGGAGAAGAATTCGTAGATGAACTGAGGGAGGGATTAATTTGGTTAGGTTAGGTTAGATTTGGTTGGGTTAAGTTAGGTTATATTAGGTTAGGTTGGGTTAGGTTAGGTTAGGTTAGGTTAGGTTAGGTTAGGTTAGGTTAGGTTGGGTTAAGTTAGGTTATATTAGGTTAGGTTGGGTTACAGTTAGGTTCGATTCGGTTAAGATACATTTGGTTAGGTTAGGTTAGGTAAGGCGAGGTTGATTTAGACTTAGGTTAGGTTTGATTCGGTAAAGCTAAGTTTGGTTAAGCTAGGTTTGGTTAAGCTAGGTATGGTTAAGCTAGGTTTGGTTAAGCTAGGTTTGGTTAAGCTAGGTTTGATTAAGCTAGGTTTGGTTAAGCTAGGTTTGGTTAGATTAGGTTTGTTTTGGTTAGCAATAGGGTGTTTAATCAATTGACATCAGCTGGGGTCTCTAATTTCCGTATGATCCTTTCAAATTTACGACCAATGACCAAATAAATATATTATCATCACTACGCCACAACTACCCTCTAAACGCATCACATAAACAAATAGATACAAACCCACCGATAAATTAAGACTTTATTCATCCATAACATAATTATCCAGATGAATTTGTTTTGATTGCATTACCATTTACGAAGTTTAATGGGATTTGCAATGAACTTATCACACTCTGTATATACCAGCCCTGTCTAGAACTGCTTATACCAGCCTTGTCTAAAACTGCTTATACCAGCCTTGTCTAAAACTGCTTATACCAGCCTTGTCTAAAACTGCTTATACCAGCCTTGTCTAAAACTGCTTATACCAGCCTTGTCTAAAACTGCTTATACCAGCCTTGTCTAAAGCTGTCCATACCAGCCTTGTCTAAAGCTGTCCATACCAGCCTTGTCTAAACCTGCTTATACCAGCCTTGTCTAAAACTGCTTATACCAGCCTTGTCTAAAGCTGTCCATACCAGCCTTGTCTAAACCTGCTTATACCAGCCTTGTCTAAAACTGCTTATACCAGCCTTGTCTAAAGCTGTCCATACCAGCCTTGTCAAAAACTGCTTATACCAGCCTTGTCTAAAACTGCTTATACCAGCTTTGTCTAAAACTGCTTATACCAACTATTATGTCTTAAACTGGAGCGCGATGGTTGAGTGGATACTACACTCCCCTCCTGTTCTAGGGCTCTCCCAGTTCACCCAGCTGTAAATGGGTACCTAAGTTTACAATTTGGGAAGTGAAGGCGGTCGAGTGCAGTACCGGCCATGCTGCCTCCTTGTGTACCGAGGTAAGGTTAGGTTAGGTTAACATTACAGGAATTAATCTTAAGGTGAAACTGACTGGGGTCGAATTTTCTGTTGATCCAAAATATCTCAAAGACGCTCAAAACAACATACATCAGTCCGGTCAGGAAGGATGATGGTCGAGCTCTGTTGAGGGAGAGAAATGTGGGGGAAGTGGGAGAGAAGGAAGTGGAGGAGGAGGAGGGAGGAAGAGGACAGGGAGAAGGATGAAAAGAGGAAGGGGAGGATGGAGGTGACAGATGATGGAGGGAAGAGGAGGGGGAGGAGGGGAAAAGGAATGGAGAAAGATGGGGGATGGAGGAGGATGAAGATGAAGATCGAGAATAGAAGATGGAGGAGGAAGTAAAGGGTGAGAAAGATGGGGGATGGAGGATGAAGGATGGAGATGATGGAGGGAAGAAGAGGAAGGGAAGGATGGAGGAGGAAAAAGATCGAGGATGGAGGAGGAAGAAGAGGAGGATGGAGGAGGAAGAAGAGGAGGATGGAGGATGGGGGAGGAAGAAGAGGAGGATGGAGGATGGGGGAGACTAATATGTTGTGGGTTTGTTTTTAATTTGACCCAACAGCTGGTCCTGGAGCGAGTGATAGAGGCAGGACACCCTTGTTGACGCTGGTGACTGATGGCCGACACACACACACACACACACACACACACACACACACACACACACACACACACACACACACACACACACACACACACACACACACACACACACACACACACACACACACACACACACACACACACACACACACACACACGGATGCTTTTGTATGAAGTTGAAAAAATATCAGTTCCTGATTTTGTATTACACACTACACAAAACAATCTCTCTCTCTCTCTCTCTCTCTCTCTCTCTCTCTCTCTCTCTCTGGTTGGTTGTGTTCAGGAAAACCTTTGCCTCGACAAAGAAAAAAAGAACCATTCACTGAAAATAGGATCATTTTCACTCCAGGTAGGGAGTACAAACAGAGTGTGTGTGTGTGTGTGTGTGTGTGTGTGTGTGTGTGTGTGTGTGTGTGTATAAAACATGAAACCTGGTAGTATAATATTTTATTTTTCTATTTTCTTCTCTATCATGCAAAAGCTAAATCACCTTAATTCAACGTGACAGTGTGTGTGCCGACCTTCCTCATCACACGGGCATTCACCAACTCCACCTCACCAAACCGTGTTGATTTAGTGGTCTTGAAATTTCGTGGAATTTTGCTTTTAGAAAAATTTCGAAACTCCCGGAGATTAACCTTACCTCTGAGAGTATTATCACCTAAAGATTACCCATCCTAGAGCTGCTTGTTAGGTTAGGTTAGGATAGGTTAGGTTAGGTTAGGTTAGGTTAGGATAGGTTAGTAAAAAACACTATGATAAGAGAATGAAAGGCAACATTTTTCCCTTACCTAGAATAAAACAAATTAAATATGATTAATTATACCTTAAATACCTATTAAGTTAAGAGTAAAGAGTTAAAATTCCTCTTAGTTTTAATGAAGTCTTTGTCTAGTGTAGTGAACAAAGACCTAATGAATAACGCTTAAAGACCTTACATATTGAAGGTGTATTATATAACGAAGTCTTCAGAAACGGTGCAAAAAGACTCCATTAGTTAAACCTATATAAAACAAAGACCTAATGAGCAACACTTTAAAGACCCTAGGTAGTCGATGCTCTTGAGTAAGACTTAAAACAGCGTTACAGAGGACGGCACAAGATTATAATCACATAAATAAAAAACATTAACCAAGACGAAAAATAAAAGTGGAGGAAAAAAGTCACCTTAGGAATCTCAATCACTTTAAACATTTTCTTTAGATGATGAGCTTGGAGGGGGAACTTTACGAAAACTTATCTGTGCATCTTCTTTCTCTTCGTGCACCTCACCTTTGGAGGATTCTACTGGATCATTATAGTCTCTTACGGATTCCCCCTTTTTTTTTTATAATACTGTAAGCCTTAATAGGAAATATCCAACATAAGTGAAGATATTGACTAATGACTTATCTGGGAGTCAATTGATTTTAGCGTGAGGAAGGAATACCGTCTTCCTGTACACCGTCACAACATTCTCGGGATGGAGTTGTTGACAAGAGTAATCAATCCAGCCCCACTCCTCTGGCTGCTCATGTGTGGGTGTGTATTGCTGTAACCACCACTACACAGCCAGGTACACGTGGTACAGCTGCTCTTTGATGTCACACAGGGAAGAACTTTTACATAATGTAGTTTCCAGGTCCATCTGCCACTCCGGGAAATGTTATAACGTAGATATTCATAAGGCTTGTCTGGCTATTTGCATACCTCCGTGTGTGTGGAGGGGGGGGGGGCACTACCAAAGGCGGCATACACGAAAAATTAGTTTTTAGGGAACAAGACTTCAGACTATGGGTATATTACCTTCATACTTCTGCAGTTAATATAATATAGTTTTAATAATATGTCCCATCATTTTATAGATATCAAGAAACATAGATTTTTTAATTAGAGATATATACTTTTATACTCACAGAAACACACTTTATATATGCCAAGATAATTCACGCATCAATTAATATATAATTCTAGAAAATCATCCCTTCCTTCAAGCGCCAAAATTCCACGCCAATACTCAATTCAAAGTTGCCGTAAATTTATCAAATCAAATACCTGTATAATAACAGAGTGTAATAACATAGTATATTTTTGTTTATGGTACAAATGATAATATAGTAATAACATGTGAACCATAATGCTAGAATTCATCAACCATCGTATCAAAATATTTCGTTTCAATTTTCTCTGACTGATGACCAAAAACTATCGACACTCAGTATGGTTTGTCACTGTGCTGCGCTAATAGTGTTTTACAAATTTCAAAGCAAATAATTAGCGTTCACATGAGCAAGAGGAAGTAGAAGAATCACCATAGTAGTTCTTTCATCCCAGTTCTCACTGTGTTAACATGAATGGAATTTAGTCATGAGAGGGAAGACTGTTTGGATTCGAGTCTCATTTTAATTAAGTCTTGGGAGCAAAATGTCTAAACAGTTCGCAGTGTTGAAATGTTTCCTATTGAAGGGATCAATATGCAGTCAATGGAACATAACAATAGCGTAACTGATGTATCAAGTCTAGTTCAGTGGAGACAGCATGAGGTGAACAGCTTCAACATGCAGACACATATTAAGTTTGAAGAGTTCTCTTATAAATTGTCCAGTCTGTTAGGAGTCATCACTGTGTTTGTAACTTTGTGAAAATGTTCAAGTGAATCTGTCACTTCACATCTCTACCTGAACTACCGGTGTTGTGATGTAAAAATGTTCAGAGACACTATGAGAGAATATCAAGAGATCTGTCGTAAGCATCAAACAGAATTCAAGATCAATTAGCTTAGTAGAAATGTGAACACAACTGGCACCATGACTAATGTTCTCGAGTGTTTTCACAACCCCTGATTTTCTCCTTGAATCAGAACAGTACTGACTGCTCACACGTCACTGGGTACTACTGCTTATACTATTAACCTTCGCTCATCGTCAGTTACAGCTCTTGCCACGATGCAGTCCAACAGGAGAACAGGTGTTGGGGCGTTCTGAGCCGTGTTCCCCAAGTGACCAGTATCTCAGTTCATCTGGCGGCCATACTATGTGGTCGCCTCCTATTCCAAGGGTCGCTGTAAATGGGGGCACCGGGTCACCTTACCTTACAGTAGATGGAGTGAAGACGGTCGAGTGCAGTGCCGGCTATTATTATTGCACGCATTACGTCACCGTCATCACTCAACACTGTGACTACCTACCTCACCGTGTACCTACCTACCTCACCGTGTATCTAAACATAAACATACATCACAGGTAATATATTTATGTGTTTATATATCATTAATAACTAATTATACCTTTGTAACAACACCGTAACTACCCGGGTACTTAGAGCCATAATTATATCACCGTCTGACGGAGAATTATGCTATTGGCAGAAACCTAATTATCTAAACCCAGGGATTAATTACCTGCTTGACGCGAGCTGTAATTATCATGAGATAGATGAGGATTCGTAAGGTGGATAATTCGGAATCGTAAAGTATTCATACGATGGATAATTCGGATTTACTACGCCTCGAACCTCCTTCATTACCCTGAACCTTCAATGCTCCGAGCCTCTGTCAATGCTCCGAGTCTTCCTCAGTGCCAGCAATCTCCCTCTACGCCCCAGTTATCAATATTAATTCAATGAGTTTTTGGATTAGTGAAATTTCGAATCTTTGAATTTTGGGGATCAGTGAACCATCGAGCCAGTGTCAAGTATGTGGCGCCGTCTGAAGACTTGCTTGGGTTCTGGTATAGCTAAAATCAGGCGTGTACCCCGAGTGGAGCCCGCAACAACGTGTGTTTAAGGCTTGTGTCTGCCACACCGTGATGAGGTGGGGTGGACGGGTCCTTGTGATACACTGTACTACCCAAGGAACATACAGAAAGGAAGTATTCCTTCTATGGTCCCCAATTGATCGCTAGTAATGAACGACCTCCCCTGCAGATGTCTCCACCGTCTGTTTGTTTAGATCGTGACGTTACGAGTAGGATGGGCCCTGGCCCTGGCGGCTGGCGGCAGATACAATCAAGGCTCCTAAACATCTTGATCATCGGTATATGGTGTCCGGAAAACGCAAGTGGAATACCAGAAACCTGACATTTCATTTCTTCCCAAAAGATAGACAGAGGCAACGCGATGCACGAATGAATGCATGAAAAAGGAGTTCATGTGATCTAGGTGTTTATAAAAAAAAAAATTACTGATTTTTTTCGCTATCAATGCACATAACAGTGTGGATATAAAGTAAAGAATTACCCATGCCAGTTAGAGACGCAAGATTACCTGGGGGAGAATTTCACGTTCCTATGTACTGAACACTAAAATATCCTCTACACTCCATTTGCTTATTTACATGTGTAACCTTAAACCATAGTTGTCGATATTGAAATACTGATAAACAAATCATTCGAGGTTTTATTGCACACTGCTGATGGTAAATTTAGATTCTAATACACATACAAAACAAAAATTCCCCAAGAGAAGAGTTCAAGTTATATCATGTACAGTATTTGCCAAGGCTCCATTTTATGTTTTCTTTTCCATTTTCTATACAGCTTCAAGTATTAAAAGATGTGTCCCACAACCAAGCTGCTCAGGAAACACCGGGCAAGGATTTGGAGTTGTACAATAACAACTACAGCGTCTACAACCTGCTTGCTTTTGGTGTTATATTAACTTATATTTATCTACCACCTAAGTCTCTTATTTATGTTATTGCATTTACAACACGGTCTTTCCTGTTTCATTTTTTTTATTTAAGGAACATCATTGTTCATGAATAAATAAATATACAAATATATTATCAGACACTGGTCATATTTACCTTATTTCTGTCTATAAACCAAAATACGCAAGTTGGGCAAACATACAATCATATATTTTTATGCAATGGCTGTCAAGTATAAAAATATATATGGCTTATGACAGGAGTAAAGGCTAGTGACAAGATCATTCTCTAGACAAATATACGTTTTCTATGCTGAAGGAGCTTGATGCAGCAAATAGTTAAAATAGAGTAAAATTAAATCCGTTCTCTTAAAGCACCATGTACGTTATCTGTGAAAAAGGAGCATCTCTAGAAATAGCTCAGCAGTCAGGGGCCGAACATTAAGGGAATCATTTACTAGTTTCTCTACCTGTATATATGTTCCTTGGTGCCGCTAGTGTCCCGCTTTCTCTACCTGTATATATGTTCCTTGGTGCCGCTAGTGTCCAGCTTTCTCTACCTGTATATATGTTCCTTGATGCCGCTAGTGTCCCGCTTTCTCTACCTGTATATATGTTCCTTGGTGCCGCTAGTGTCCCGCTTTCTCTACCTGTATATATGTTCCTTGGTGCCGCTAGTGCCCCGCTTTCTCTACCTGTATATATGTTCCTTGGTGCCGCTAGTGTCCAGCTTTCTCTACCTGTATATATGTTCCTTGGTGCCGCTAGTGTCCAGCTTTCTCTACCTGTATATATCTTCCTTGGTGCCGCTAGTGTCCCTTTCTCTACCTGTATATATCTTCCTTGGTGCCGCTACCTGTGTCCAGCTCTCTACCTGTATATATCTTCCTTGGTGCCGCTAGTGTCCGCTTTCTCTACCTGTATATATCTTCCTTGGTGCGCTAGTGTCCCGCTTTCTCTACCTGTATATATGTTCCTTGGTGCCGCTAGTGTCCCGCTTTCTCTACCTGTATATATGTTCCTTGGTGCCGCTAGTGTCCCGCTTTCTCTACCTGTATATATGTTCCTTGGTGCCGCTAGTGTCCAGCTTTCTCTACCTGTATATATGTTCCTTGGTGCCGCTAGTGTCCAGCTTTCTCTACCTGTATATATGTTCCTTGGTGCCGCTAGTGTCCCGCTTTCTCTACCTATATATATCTTCCTTGGTGCCGCTAGTGTCCAGCTTTCTCTACCTGTATATATGTTCCTTGGTGCCGCTAGTGTCCCGCTTTCTCTACCTGTATATATGTTCCTTGGTGCCGCTAGTGTCCCGCTTTCTCTACCTGTATATATCTTCCTTGGTGCCGCTAGTGTCCAGCTTTCTCTACCTGTATATGTGTTCCCTGGTGCAGCTAGTGTCCCGCTCACTTAAACCTCTGTGTGAGGCGGCTGGGAGCTTCACTTGACCCATATTAACGACATCTTGGGAGAGTTGGTGTTTCTTTAACCCAGTTTGTGCGATGAAAAACTTTGAGTATGATGATTTAACCTTTAAGTAAGATGGCTTAAAGTTTCAGCATGATAACTTAAACCTTTGAGTACGATGACAACATTTGAGTACGATGACGTAACCTTGAGTACGATGACAACATTTGAGTACAATGACTTAACCTTTGAGCTCGATGAAGGTAATCTTTCGTGTACGACGACTTAACCATTTGAGCACGATGACTTAACTCCTTGAATATAATGACATCGAAACAACGAACCACAATACGAGTAGCGGGTGTTGTATCCTTTCAACCAACGGGAATCCAAATAGAGGCTAATGTTACTTTAAATAATACCTTTGTTAAATGTATTCTGTTGCTAGGTTAGGTTAGGTTAGGTTAGGTTAACTGATAAATAAACTCCAACAGAGATATCCAATATATAACGTGAACTTAACGGGGTATGGCACTATCTTCACCAAAACAGCTTAGAGCGATTTTACCAAACTCGCATGTACCCACATTTTCCGCGCTGCAATATTGTTGGTAGAGCAGCGGTGAATCACGGACAGGGATGGATGGCACAAATTAAAAGCTGTGGACCCGTAGAGATACACAATCAGCATGGGAGAAATAGTTAGTTACCACACTGTAATTAAAATGGACTAGAGGCCCGTGGTTACCAATGAGGGTTGGCGACCACGGCTCTGTACTCCATTTTATTTACTCAGGGATCTGTATCGTACTCACGGGGGCTGTAATGTACTCAGGGGATCTGTAATGTACTCAAGGGGTCTGTAATGTACTCAGAGGGTCTGTAATGTACTCAGAGGGTCTGTAATGTACTCAGGGGATCTGTAATGTACTCAAGGGGTCTGTAATGTACTCAAGGGGTCTGTAATGTACTCAAGGGGTCTGTAATGTAGTCAGAGGGTCTGTAATGTACTCAAGGGGTCTGTAATGTAGTCAGAGGGTCTGTAATGTACTCAGGGGGTCTGTAATGTACTCAAGGGGTCTGTAATGTACTCAAGGGGTCTGTAATGTAGTCAGAGGGTCTGTAATGTACTCAGGGGGTCTGTAATAATAATAATAATAATAATAATAATAATAATAATAATAATAATAATAATAATAATAATAATAATAATAATAATAATAAACATATTTTCTGATATTGAAGTAGTAGTGTATAATTAAAATCACAGCAGCGTAACTTTGTTTATGTCCAACCCACAATAAATGAGAGACACAACATAGGGGTTTTAAATTCCACGTCAATATGACACTGTGAATCTTTCCAAGTATGATAGCAAAAGACTCCCTTGACTGTTTGTGTTCACGGCGGCCCTTGAGGAAGAAAGTTTACACGGCCACAACGTCGATAAGAATTCCACGACATCTTAAACATGAAAGCATTCTTGGCCACGAACTCTTCTGACTTAGAGAGGCAGTCGGGTGGGACTGTAAGTAACGCATGGCATATTTTCTCTTAAAATTCAGGTGTTGCAACGCAGTTCCATTTCACCTCCGCGAGACGCCCAGGAAATATTATGTGAAGCTTTGGTGTGTGTGTGTGTGTGTGTGTGTGTGTGTGTGTGTGTGTGTGTGTGTGTGTGTGTGTGTGTGTGTGTGTGTGTGTGTGTGTGTGTGTGTGTTTTATGGGTCTGTGCATTTTTTCTGCGGGATAAACAACATGAAAGAGGCTGAAGCCGTTTATACACAACAATGAACATACAGTCGACACTCAAATGAGGACCTAACCCTTACTGTAAATTCAGAGGAAAGACTTGGGGAAAACAACCAGTTCCCTCACACGACTGCCAGTTCCCCAAGTCAATGCTTGGAGACCCGAACACTGCCAACGACAGTACCACATCATCCCAATCTACAACTGACCTCTGGAACATCCTCGTACAGTGGCAACATCGCCGAGCTACAGCAAAATTACCAATAGTGTATAAATGTTTAGTTGAGAAGGCGAGTAAGGCATCGGTGATCACAAAGAAACCCACAAAACTTCATGTGATACAAGTGAAAACCGGCCATCTACTACACGCCACCCCTCCCCTTCCCTATACCCTGGGGACACTAGACCATCACCCATACACACTGCTTAGGGCTCAGGTGTCCCTCGAACACCAGCATGGAGACAGTATTTCATATGAGTAAAGTCTACTGTACATGAGATGGCGTTTAGCAGATGTTGTACTGTGGCTTCTCCATTCGTCCCTTGTGTCTTTTAACAACCAAATACTAAGTAAACATCAACATTAACTTGGATATATTAAGGATAAATATATAGGGTGTATATAAAGTCCCGATCTATATAAGTGAAATAACTGTTTTTATTTATTTTTATTGCAGAACTCCGTGAAGATGGTGGTAACACTCAGTAGTCAAGGAAAGAAATACAAATAAATTAGAGAGAAATTTCAAAGAAAATTTCATAAGCCAAGTCCTACAGACAAGACAATACGCGAATTGTTGAATAAATTCAAAAGAACGGGATTTGTTAATGATGAACCAAGATCTGGACGTCCACGTGTCTCGGATGATGCTGTAAATGCAGTAAGAAGTGCGTATTGTCTTGTCTGTAGAGATTCAGATTGGACTCAAGACAAACAAACATGAACTCGCTCCATAAGTTAGTTCAACGAGGAGAGAAACTGAGAAGAACGCAGATTTTTTTTTCCCAGGAAGCGAGAGAGAGAGAGAGAGAGAGAGTCCACTTCAGTCGTGTAGGCAGGCGGAAGTGATAAAGAAAGTCCTTCTCTCAAGACCTGTCATAAACATTACTCTTCACGGCAAGATATTCGCCAGAAGAAACAGAGCTTTTTCACTTCCTTTCATTCCCTTATTTTTCATTACTCCATATGCACGTATGTGTGTGTGGGGGGGGGGAGATCGAGACATAGGGCAGGGAACCATAGGGAGAAATGGACTAGGCAAGTGGAATCCCAACGGCCTACTACTTCTAAGCAAATGTGCTACACACAACCTCATTATCACCAATAACTTGTTTAGGCAGGCCGACAAGTTCAAGGGATCGTGGTGACACCCACGATCCAGACACTTGCATCTCATTAACGACATAATTGTCCGAGAAAAAGATAGCCGAAATGTCCTCATCACCCGAGCCATGCGTGGCTCAGACCACTGTGACACTGATATATAATCGGCTCGTCAGAGCCAAGCTATCACTTCACGTCGCCCCAAAACGACGAAGGCAGCAAGCCTCCAGAAGAGGTTATAATACTAAGCGTCTGGAGGATCCAGAGGTAATACATTATTTCAGAGAGCAGCTCGAACAGGGGCTGATAAACAACCCGACAACAAACAACCAAAATCCCAGTACCGAATGGAATATTCTTGACACTATCATGACAAAATCCTGCAGAGACCCTCGGCCAGATCGAAAGAATACAACACAACTGGTTTGATGAAAATGACCCACAAATCACATGTACTCGTTGATGATCAACGTCGCTCTCACTGAACACGACCTACAGGATATCCTGAACACCTACGCAGATGCATAGGCACACTTTGACCTTGAGGTGAATGTATGTAAGACTCAGATTCTCTTTCAGCCTGCCCCGGTTCAGCCACACCATATCCATCCAGCTTAATGGTACTACCCTCTCTACTGTTGCCCACTTTCGGTATCTCGGCTACCACCTGTCCACCACCGCGGACAACGATGAAGAGATTCAATATCGGATCAGATATGCATCTGAAGCCTTTGGCAGACTCCTTACCCGTGTCTTCAGCTGTGGGGAGCTGAAATTATCTACAAAGTTCCACGTATATCAAGCAGTGGTCCTCCCCACCCTGCTATATGGCAGCGAGACATGGGTCACATACAGGAGGCACCTCGAGGCACTTGAAAACTTTCACCAACGTAGTCTACGTTCCATCCTCCGAGTTCGTTGGGAAGACAAGAGAACAAACGTCAGTATTCTTGCTGAAACCAACTGTACGAGCATCAAGGCAACCATTATTCACGAACAACTACGTTGGACTGGCCATGTTACCCGCATGGACGACAGTAGACTGCCAAAGCAGCTACTTTACAGTCACCTAACGAATAGTAAACGTAACGCTGGCGGGTAACTGAAAAAGTATAAGGATAGTCTGAAGATAAACCTGAAAAAGTGGCATATCGACCCCCTCACCTGGGAGACGATTACTCCACGCCGTAGCACTTGGAGGAGCACCACATGAGGCGTCCATACTTTCGAGTTAGTACGACTGCGTACCGAGGCAGGCAAGCGACAGCGCTGCAAGGACACTGCCGCCGCCCCTCCTCTGTGTGTGTGTGTGTGTGTGTGTGTATGATCTAATGTCTTTTCGTGAAATAAAGTGTCGACTGATGGTACGCCAAGAATAACTTATCGTACTCACGGGGGTTAATTTATCCCGCCCAGTGTCTTCCGCCCGTCTGGAACGATATATTATGTGTGTTTTCTGGCAGACAAGAAGAAGAAGAAAGAGGAGGAGGAGGAGGAGGAGGAGGAGGAGGAGAAAAGGAAGAAGACAAATGAGAAAAACCAAAAGAAAAATAAATGTGGAAGAAGATAGGAAGAAGACGTGGAAGAAGAGGAAGAGAAAGAAGAGGATGAGGAGGAAGAGGGAGGAGGAGAAAGATCCTACCACAATAAAGATGGAACAAGCAAGACCCTAATGGAAGTGGAGACGTCATCTATACACGATAATTGAATTGCATAGAGACGATGGGTAAATGGATTACTCAGAGCAGGTGACGATATACACAGGCGTAGAGAGAGAGAGAGAGAGAGAGAGAGAGAGAGAGAGAGAGAGAGAGACAACATGGTCCGTCGATTGAAAAAATACACCACAAAGCGAATGGCTATCGACAACGGTCTCTCTAATCCCCTTCCCCAGTGCCACTTTCCAGTTCCCCTCTGCCACTTCCCTCTGACAACCACTGACACTACCCCTGTCACTACCCCCTTCCACCGCCCCTCCCGCAGTAGATGTAGCCCTCCACAAGTGCAACATCTGAGAACGACGCTGCAGGTCCCGTATCGACCTCTTTAGTCACCTCAAAACTGACCAACCTAGGTGACGTCCTTAATAACTTGTATCATTGTATCAAAGGTGGATGATCGTCATACTCGATTCTGAGTGACAGCAAGGTAGGTGTGTGTGTGTGTGTGTGTGTGTGTGTGTGTGTGTGTGTGTGTGTGTGTGTGTGTTCGCTACTGCCGGTGATACACACGTGGTTGCTAAGAATATTACCGTGTACAGAAGGAAAGACACATTAACCTGTTTGATCTATATTGAGTCACTACCCCCGGGGCCACACTTACCTAGATGACAACTAGTGGTGGGGCTCCTTCTTATGTTTGTATTACTAGGGCAGTGTGTGTGTGTGTGTGTGTGTGTGTGTGTGTGTGTGTGTGTGTGTGTGTACTGCATATAGGGCAGTATGTGTGCAAATAGGGCAATATATGTAAATAGGGCAATATTTCTGTGTAAATAGGCCAATATATCTGCGTAAATAGGGCAATGTGTGTAAATATGGCATATGTGTGTAAATAGGGCAATATGTCTGTATAAATAGGCAATAATCTATAACCCATTACCATACCTTTACTTGACATCACTGCGTTACCTATATTTTCATTCTCTATTTACTAACAGACGAAAGATGAGAGACATAAATACTTACATGAATAAGTCAACATGAATATCTGTATTAATTTCTATGTATACTTGTACTAAGAACTCAACATACGGTAAGCGAATTCCTTTTATTCCTTAGAGGCTAAAGAATATACCAAGAATTTTGAGGTGTTACAATTGAATATACTTTCCCCTTTAGTGTTCAGTTGCTTTATATATAGTACAGTAGTTTGGATCCCAATTCATTCCCAAGTTTCAAGTCTATTTAGCCTTCAGGAGCACGTGTTGTGGTTACTGTGTTGGGTGAATAGTGGTTTATGTCTCTTGTTCTTGGTAACTCGTTGGTTTAATTATCGTCAGGTGTATTATTATGGCTAGTTGTTTTATTATGGTTAGTTGAATCACCATGGTCAGTTGCATTACTATGAGTAGTTCCACACTAGCTATCTGTCACTTTCCAAACTTGAATGGTTACCCTGTCAAGACGCTTCGGGAGTTGTCGGGCTTGAAGAGATGAGGTTCTTTCACTGTTAGATTGTGTGTCATAATAAAGATCCAGGCAGAACGTCTCAAAACTGCTGCAGGAGTCCACGGTTTAAGTTACTGAGGCAGCCACCCATTGAGGATTCGTCACTTCTCAAAGGACCAGACCAACGCCCCTAAAAAACCACACACAAGTTTACTGAGACAAGTCCATTGTGGAAAAGATTACTTCAGCCTTGTTTACGAGGGCAATATATTACTTGGAAATGGGCAGGCCTGTAGGTGCTGAGTGTTTATCATGCCGGGGACCACCTGCTGACAGTCCTGTACTCTTTCTTAGACACAAACTTAAATCCACACGTTCTCGGTGTTGATAACTCTCTTTAACCTTTCAGCAACCACGTCCATACTGAATACTGTCTCATCTGCTATGCATAGGCAGATTAACCTGTCGTCCATGCCCTTATCTGTGGGTACTCTAGGATATGATATGCATGACACAACTATAAGAAGTCTGACCACTGCTCGCTACCCAACACGGATAACAGTCGGTATGAGGTTATGCTTGTGTGTTCAGTCCCATCCACCCTGACGTCTTTCTTTCTACCTTTCCTCCCGTGTGGTGCAGTAAGCTTCAAAGACAACCGGGAATTGAGATATAGGAGAGAGACAATAAAAAGAAACAGAGAAAGACACAATAAACAAAAAGGAAGGAAAGAGACACGTAGAGATGATAAACAAGAGAGATAGAAGCGAGAGACAATAAACCAAGAGAAACAGACACACAATAAAAAAAAGGAAGAAAAGAGACACGTAGAGATGATAAACAAAGAGGCAGAATGGAGAGAGATATACATTGAACACGAAGAAACACCTAGAGATGATAAACAAGAGAGATAGAGAAAAGAGAGACACACATCAACCTTGATAAGCGTTATCAGCCCGCATCATCTCTCTGGCGAGTCATACACGCCCTCAGGTACCACCCGTCCACCTAAAACTAATTACTCAAATGCCCGCATCTCCCTCCCTGGCGCTGTACGTCGACGGTGGCTGGTGCTGGATGGTGCTGAGTGGTGTTGGGTAGTGTTGAGTGGTGTTGAGTGGTGCTGAGTGGTGTTGTGTGGTGCTAAGTGGTGCTAGGTGGTGCTGAGTGGTGTTGGGTGGTGCTAAGTGGTGTTGAGTGGTGCTGACGGGGATTGGGTGGTGTTGAGTGGTGTTGAGTGGTGCTGAGTGGTGTTGTGTGGTGCTAAGTGGTGCTGACGGGGGTTGGGTGGTGTTGAGTGTTGAGTGGTGCTGAGTGGTGTTGGGTGGTGTTGAGTGGTGCTGACAGGGGGTTGGGTGGTGTTGGTGGTGTTGAGTGGTGTTGGGTGGTGTTGAGTGGTGCTGACGGGGGGTTGGGTGGTGTTGAGTGGTGCCGAGTGGTTTTGGGTGGTGTTGAATGGTGCTGAGTGGTGCTGAATGGTGTTGGGTGGTGCTAAGTGGTGTTGAGTGGTGCTGACGAGGGTTGGGTGGTGTTGAGAGGTGTTGAGTGGTGTTGAGTGGCGATAAGTTGTGATTGATAAGAGTTAACAAGCTCTCTCTCTCTCTCTCTCTCTCTCTCTCTCTCTCTCTCTCTCTCTCTCTCTCTCTCTCACCACTTTGAGATAATGATATTGAATTGAAACAGTTTATTTAGCCAGAAGAACACAGATACAGAGTGGATAATAATAACAATATTAACATGGCTGAGCCAGTTGAGAGCTTGAGCTGCACCTGATATATACTATACATTTATCTCAAGGAAGTATTATGTAACATTTGGTATCATCTGGAACAGTACACCTAGCATGGTGGTAATAAGAACATGTTACCTCGGTTATCACTTCAATATTATTGATTTATTTTGTTTTCACTTTTATTATATTAAATACATATTTTACACTGGAGTTGATATCTGGGTTGTATTAAAGTGGAACAAGAGGACAGAAGCTGTCAGTATCCTGTCTTGTTGGCAAATATAATTATTGCAATGGTAATTTCTATCTATCTACAAGAAAATTTCTAATATAATGGTTTTGGTGGTACAATAAAAATAGGAATATAAAGTAGGCATTTCAAGAAATATTAATACTTAGACAATAGATATTTTTTAGGAGATGATTTAAAGGAAGGGAGCGTTGTCTTTGCTGGGATGTGTGGGGGTAAGTTGTTCCACACCTTCACACAGTGATATTTTATGGAGGTCAGGGACTGAGAGGAGCGCATGGGGGGTGGTCTTAGTAGCTCTAGGTGCCTTAAGTTGTGTCTCTGATTATTCCGGAACTGGAAATAATTATTGTTAATCAAGCGATTGACAGATTTGTAAACAAATAGGGCACAGCAGTAGGTGTTAATATCCTTGAGTTTTAACAATTTCATTTTAGCAAATTGTTCGTTAGTGTGATCTGTTTTTTCAAGTAGGTCATTGTCCGTACAACTCTCTTTTGTGCAGTTATCAGGAGTTGTGTTTTTGTAGAGCCAGAGCCACCCCCCCCCCCACCACCCATAGTATGTGACAGTGTATCAGGTGTTGGTAAACAAGATCATGATAGATTTCTTTCATTACTGTGAGAGTGAGTGACTGTCGAGTGTGATACATGATACCGCACTGTTTATTGACTTTACTGTGAATAGCTTGTATGTGGTTTCTCCAGTTAAGTTTCTCATCAACAATAACTCCGAGGAATTTAGTATTTTGTTCGAGTTTGAGGACTGTATTACCAAGGTACAGGGGGTCCAAGTCTGGGGTCAAGTTTTTCCTCCTGTGAAAGATTGTGTAGTGTTGTTTGTTTTTTGTTTTTTTTCCGAGGATATTGTAAGTTTATTACGTGTTACTCAGGTCCTGATTTTAGTTAATTCAGTGTTCATAGTTATCGTCAAGGAACGGAGGAATAGAAAGCAATCTCTCTCTCTCTCTCTTCTCTCTCTCTCTCTCTCTCTCTCTCTCTCACCGCCACCAGACACCGCCGTAGCAACAGGTATAGAAAGATAACAAGGCGTAGGCAGCACCTTCAGGTCTCGCCTTACAAAATTAAGGGTATATGCTCCACCATGTACGTATATCGGGGCTGACGGGCTTTTTCTTGAGTTAGTCTCCGGGGTATAGTTATGTCTGTCTTTATCTGTCTATGACTGTCTATCTTCTCTGTCTGTTTGCCTCCTGTGTGTCTTTGTGTATGTATTTTTCTGCGTTTTTCTGTCTGTATTTTGCCTGTCTGTCTATAACCATCTGTCTGTTAGTCTGTGTATTTTTGTGTATGTCTGTTCTTTGTCTGTCTATCTGTCTGTCTGTCTGTTTCTGTCTAAATATTTGTATTTTAGTCTGTCTGTGTGTATTTCTATGTGTCTGTGTCTATCTGAGTATGTGCATCTGTCTTTCTGTCTGTCTGTCTGTCTGCGTCAGGTAGAATATGAGGCTGAATGTGTGTCTATCTGTCTGTGTATGTACCTCTATCTGTCTATCTAACTGTGTATAACTGTTTGTATTACTGCCTGTCTAGCTATGTGTCTGCCTGTCTAGCTGCGTGTCTGCCCGTCTAGCTGTGTGTCTGCTTGTCCAGCTGTGTGTCTGCCCGTCTAGCTGTCTGTCTGTGCCTGTCTGTCTGTCTGTCTCGCTCTATATGACTGTCTGTTTGTCTGTCTGTATGTCTATGAATGGATCTGCCTGTATATTTGGCTGTCCTTGTGTGCATCTCTCTCTCTCTCTCTCTCTCTCTCTCTCTCTCTCTCTCTCTCTCTCTCTCTCTCTCTCTCTCTGCCTCCGTGGTCGACAAATCTTAAGACATCCCGTGGTCGACACAAAGACATCCCCTAGTCGACTTCCCTTAAGACATCCCCTGGTCGACACATCCCCTAAAAGACATCCCTGGTCGAGCATCCCTAAAGACATCCCCTAGTCGACACGCCCTAAAGACATCCCTATCGACACATCCCCTAAAGACATCCCTGGTCGACACATCCCTAAAGACATCCCCTGGTCGACACATCCCTAAAGCATCCCCTGGTCGACACATCCCTAAAAGACATCCCCTGGTCGACACATCCCTAAGACATCTGGTCGACATCCCTAAAGACATCCCTGTCGACACATCCCTAAAAGACATCCTAGTCGACACATCCCTAAAGGTCATCCCATCCCGACACATCCCTAAAGACATCCCCGGGTCGACACATCCCTGGTCGACACATCCTGGTCGACACATCCCCTAAAGACATCCCCTGGTCGACACATCCCTAAAGACATCCCTGGTCAGCACATCCCCTAAAGACATCCTGGTCGACACATCCCTAAAGACATCCCCTGGTCGACACATCCCTAAAAGACATCCCTGGTCGACACATCCCTAAAGACATCCCTAGTCGACACATCCCTAAAAGACATCCCCTGGTCGACACATGCCCTAAAGGCATCCCCTGGTCGACACATCCCCTAAAGACATCCCCTGGTCGAGACATCCCCTGGTCGACACATCCCCTAAAGACATCCCCTGGTCGAGACATCCCCTGGTCGACACATCCCCTAAAGACATCCCCTGGTCGATACATCTCAAGAGCCACCCCCACCAGAGGGATCGACCCACTTGACGAAACATGAACAGCGACCGCCAGTGAATGAATAAGTCAGAAGTTAATCTTGGCCAGCGGCGGCGTGAGTTATGGGGGAAAAGAAGTTGACCGACTATTTTTTGTTTTCCTTGTTTGGTTTTTATGTGTAGGTTTGGTTTGGTTTGGTTTGGTTAGGTTAGGTTTAGAATTTGGGTGAATAATCTTCAGGTTCCTCCGCGTCAGTAGATGATTAATTGGGTCAGTCAGTCAGTGAACGAGCCAGATATAGAGCTCTCTAGCGTCTCTCAGGTCAACCACAAAAGTAACGCGCCGTCTGAGACTCTCGTTACTGACTCGTTGTTTAGTATACGGGGACAAATATACCAATGGGACTCTCAAAGGAAATTTGATGTTGATGTCAGTTGCCAACAGAGATGTAGAAATTGTAAATAAAAAAGATGGTGATGTAAACAATGTCATTATCGGTACAGGAAGGTTAATACCGTTTTCTGTTATCAATAGAGAAAAATAAACGTAAGATAACGGACTAACATGAACCATAATGGAATTAATCTTTAGTGAACTATTACACCACAAATATTTCCTTGACGTAACAGAACGATCATATCAACTTTTCCACATTTCATCAGAGCTAGAGAGAACGTCCATGATCTAAGGGCATCAGTCTAACAAACACACTCATCTGGAAAAATGCCTGTTCAAGTGTGTAAAAATATATACAGGATCCTTGTCTAAACAACTTTATACACACTGCATTATATATTCTGGTGACGGTCACGCGAATGTGTGATGTCTGCTACAAGTGGGGACAATGTTGCTGCTGTAATACAAACATTCACCTGATCTCCACGAAAATCTGGAAAAACAGGTGTGGCCAGACAGGTGTAGAGTGACTAACACCATCCATTGTTGAGTTGGCAGGGAGGGAGTGTAAGTACGATAAGGTTTAATGTGTTTTAAGCTGTCACGCTGTGCTTTCCGGGAGAGGTTCATTTACACGGACGACAACGAGGCAAGAGACTCAATACTCATCACCATGTCAAAGAGGAACATTTGAATAGAAGAAAAAACTATTGACAACTAACTTACATTTCACTAATAGTCTTTTTACTTCTACACTAATCTCAAATACGCGTCTTTCGCTCTGTTCTCAGAGCGCCATTCTTGCAGCGCTAATCTCAAGTCGACCCACTTTCAATGCTAATCTCCAGAGCGAGACAAGTGCGCTGACCAAAGGGGTGACAGGCTGATCCTTAAAGAGTAAACAGGACAAAGAGAAGACCGAACAAGACTGAGACACATAACCAAACAAGACCGAAGCAGATAACTGAACAAGACCAAAGCAGATTACTGAACACGACCGAAACACATGACCGAACAAGACTGAAACTGATGAATAAACAAGAACGAAACAGATGACCGAACAAGACCAAAACACATACCGAACATGACCGAAACAGATGACCGAACATGACTGAAACTGATCAACAAACAATACCGAAATAAATAACCGAACAAGGCCGAAACTGATGACTGAACAAGAACGAAACTGATAACTGAACAAGACCGAAACAGATGACCGAACAAAACCGAAACACATAAACAAACAAGACCGAAATTGATGACTGAACAAGACCGAAACAGATGACAGACATTTAACATTAAACAGGACACAGAGAAGACCGAATCCACAAGGTGACAGACTTGATGAAAGGACTGAATATTTAAAGGTATTAGTAAAATATGAGATAAATCCCACCCAATCCCTCGGTCTGTGGACATAGGATTTACAGGGGTTTTACGAGTAATCCCTTGTGTGTTGGTGTACAGTGTAGTGTGTTGGTGTACAGTGTAGTGTGTTGGTGTACAGTGTTGTGTGTTGGTGTACAGTGTAGTGTGTTGGTGTACAGTGTTGTGTGTTGGTGTACAGTGTTGTGTGTTGGTGTACAGTGTAGTGTGTTGGTGTACAGTGTAGTGTGTTGGTGTACAGTGTTGTGTGTTGGTGTACAGTGTAGTGTGTTGGTGTACAGTGTAGTGTGTTGGTGTACAGTATTGTGTGTTGGTGTACAGTGTTGTGTACAGTGTTGTGTGTTGGTGTACAGTGTAGTGTGTTGGTGTACAGTGCAGTGTGTTGGTGTACAGTGTGTGTGTTGGTGTACAGTGTTGTGTGTTGGTGTACAGTGTAGTGTGTTGGTGTACAGTGTGTGTGTTGGTGTACAGTGTAGTGTGTTGGTGTACAGTGTAGTGTGTTGGTGTATATGTAGTGTGTTGGTGTACAGTGTAGTGTGTTGGTGTACAGTGTGTGTGTTGGTGTACAGTGTAGTGTGTTGGTGTACAGTGTTGTGTGTTGGTGTAGTGTAGTGTGTTGTTGTACAGTGTAGTGTGTTGGTGTACAGTGTAGTGTGTTGGTGTACAGTGTAGTGTGTTGGTGTACAGTGTTGTGTGTTGGTGTACAGTGTTGTGTGTTGGTGTACAGTGTAGTGTGTTGGTGTACAGTGTTGTGTGTTGGTGTACAGTGTAGTGTGTTGGTGTACAGTGTAGTGTGTTGGTGTACAGTGTAGTGTGTGTGTGGTACAGTGTTGTGTGTTGGTGTACAGTGTAGTGTGTTGGTGTACAGTGTAGTGTGTTGGTGTACAGTGTAGTGTGTGGTGTACAGTGTTGTGTGTTGGTGTACAGTGTAGTGTGTTGGTGTACAGTGTTGTGTGTTGGTGTACAGTGTGGTTGTTGGTGTACAGTGTAGTGTGTTGGTGTACAGTGTAGTGTGTTGGGAGAAATAAACACAATAACACACTACTTTATTTGTTCCTCTCTCTCTCTCTCTCTCTCTCTCTCTCTCTCTCTCTCTCTCTCTCTCTTGCACCCCCTTCCTGTTTTCTCTCTCTACATTTACATTTATATAACCAATGATCCGGATGTGGTGGCAGAGTGGATAAAATACTCGCCTCGTGTCCTAAGGTTCGCTGATTGGGGGTAATTTTATATCATCCCAGCAGTGAATAGGTGCAACCTGACTTGGCAATTAAGGACATGGAAGGTGGTTGAGTACAGTACTTCTTCCCTATGTACAGTCTCCTCAAAATGTATCGGCCTCTTTTCTCATCAATACAATGTGTCACAGTGGACAAATATTTCCGTTCACTAATGGTGGTCCCTGCATTATGTTGGTAGGTCTGCCTTCCTAGTGTCTGTGAGGCTGACAGTGATCATTTGTGGTATTTGTTGTAATTATGGTGAATCATCGTGCTCCATCTTTAATAGAATAATATAATGATTTTAATGTAGCAAAAATATATCAACGACAGTCAAATAGTGGGTGTTTTCTGCTGGGGATCCACGACCAACACTAGTACCCGAGACTCACTGGACAACACAACTTGCACCGACAAACATCGTCTCATAGTGTGTATCAGATAATGTTCCGTTGCCAGCACGAATCATGAGATGATATGTTATATTCAGAATAGTTACCTCATCAATTGAGGTAGAAATAATATCGAAATGCAGTAAATCATAATGTTATTGTAATTAGATATAGCATCATAATACTCCTGCAATTGCTATATTTGCAACTGAATGTAATATCGGTTCATAGTGTTTCATATTTCATTCGAAGCGATTCCATTGTAACCTCGGTTCATGAAAACAGAGTAACGTTATATTCCTATTTGTCAACCCATCCGCTGGGGCTGAAATAGTGTCTAAGGTCCATAAATCAGCGGGGTTACTCATGACGTTATTGGTTTTGTATTATGAGATCATAGTTCATCCTATTTCATTACATTATGTAGAGAATAGTTGGTGATTATAACTCGCCAGTGACTCTACGGTGACTAAAAACTGATTTACGACTCACGGGTGATTACAGACTTAACAGTGGTTCCCGAGAGACTTACCAATGACCAAAGACAAGACTATCTAATACTCAGGACTGACTCACGACTAATTAAAGCCTCAGGAGTGACTAAAAAACGACTCAAAGGTGAGAAAAGGGTGACTCACCTCCCCCACAGCGAGGGTAATGGCGCCGGAGATAATGAGACCAGGTCTTTTGTACTCCTGGTCTTCTGGTAGCCTCTCGGAGCCTGTAAGGTAACCCAGGGTAAAGGTGTGGGCGTGGGCGTGGTGGTAGAGGAGCAGCACCGCCGCCCACGTCGCCAGCCTCGTCACCATCGCCACTCTGTCAGGAAGATAGAAGATGAAAAGTCAGACACAGACAGAAAGATATACTGTTAATGATAATGATAATGATAATAATGATGATGATGATAGTCCTGAAATAATAATGATAATATCAATGGTTATAATGATGATGATTTGTAAATAATAATAATAATAATAATAATAATAATAATAATAATAATAATAATAATAATAATAATAATAATAATAATAATAAGAGCCATCCCAGCATAGGATTATCTAATTATAAAATACAAGTAAAAAGATCCTTAAAATGGGGCAGTTAAAGATATGAATTACCTACCTGGAACAATGGATATAGCTTCAAATAGCCAGTGTGTGGAGGGGGTTGTGAAAGCTCAGCAAAGGTCAACACAGTTCAGGGGTCAACACGGGTCAGAGGTGAAGACAGATCAGGGGTCAACACAGGTCAGAGGTCAATACAGGTAAGGAGGGCCTGAGTACACTGTTCTTGACGTCTCTCTCTCTCTCTCTCTCTCTCTCTCTCTCTCTCTCTCTCTCTTTCCTCCCTCTTTCTGTCTCTCTGTTTCCTTTCTAGTTTGTTCTCGTTCTGTCTATCGTTCTGTTTTCTTCTCTATTCATATCTGTCGATCTGTCTGTCTGTCTGAACTGATTAAAGAAACGCAATCTTTTAAATTGTTCTATGTTGCTCTATCTATATATTCTATAGAGTGACGCACTTTAATGACGCACACTAAATGCTCTTCGCAACGCAATTTAATAACACTACTGTACACTTCACAACGCACTTTAATGTCGCACGTTAATAACACTGCACCGTACACTTCGCAACGCACTTTAATAACTTACTTTAATAACACGGTACACTTTGCGACGCACTCTCTGGATTCCTTACAATACCGCACTCGGAAGTTGCGTCCACACGTGTTTACATTTTGCCGCCAACATGTGATCGGCAAGACGAAATAAACACGTGTGGATGAACATTCTATCTACCTTCTATTCATATTTTTAACAATAATACATTCCAATACCGCACTCTAATAACGAACTCTCCTCACCGCACATATTACCGTATAAAGTCCAGTAACGCACTTTTACCGCACCTTACTAAGAACCTCTAAAGACGATTTTTTTGGCATGGAACACTAGAAACGCACTTTGATAGAATTTTTATCCTAACACAGTTCAACATACCCCAGTAACACACTCTCAGAGCGAACGAACTCTACAGCAGCTAGACACTTACTGCCACCACATGATCGCCTCGACCCCCCCCCCCAGTCAGTCCACACACCACTACCACCACTACTACCACCACTACCACCAACCATCACCATCATTGCCGCCACCATCATTACTACCACCACCACCACCACCACTAACATCATCACCACCACCACCACCACCACCACTACCATCATCACCACCATCACAATCACTACCATTATCACCATCACCATTACCATCAACACCACAGCTACCATTACCACCACCACCATCACTACCACTACCACCACCACCACGACCACCACTGTTCCCATCTCTGGCCAAGCACTAGATAACAGGAGGGAACAACCTACCTTTCCTCATCTTTACATTGTACGACGGTGGTATAAAAGGTCCAAATAACATCCTCACAATACCTTTAATTATAAAGACCAAACAACAGAGTCATAACTCACAATAATCACCAATTCATCCTCTTACGTCACCTTAACACACTCATACTACACATACTCTATACAACACCATATACACCATCTATACATACTCTTAACACCATATACACCATCTATACATACTCTTAACACCATATACACCATCTATACATGCTCTTAACACCATATACATCATCTATACATACTCTTAACACCATATACACCATCTATACATACTCTTAACACCATATACACCATCTATACATACTCTTAACACCATATACATCAACTATACATACTCTTAACACCATATACACCATCTATACATACTCTTAACACCATATACATCAACTATACATACTCTTAACACCATATACATCATCTATACATACTCTTAACACCATATACACCATCTATACATACTCTTAACACCATATACACCATCTATACAGGCTGTGGTAGGGGCTACACCTCCCTAAGCCCCTCTGATCTTCTTCCAATATCTAACCTAACATTCACTAACTAACTAACACAACTCCTGATCACTAATACCACACACAAATTACTAGATGGTCATTACAGATTTACAGTTGCATTTGTTTTTAGGGACCAATGTGTTTTCAAGGTGGTGGTGTTGTTGTGGGGGTTTTTCCGTCACCCTTCCAGTTTTTTGTCACGTAAATGTGTCACTTCGGTTTCATATTCCTGTTCGAAGCTTTGAAAGTTTTATGACCCCCCCCCCCTGTTTAATTGTTTCGGTTTTTTTTGGAGGGGTTCCTATCATATCTTTGAAGTTTCGAAGAGTACCTAGATATCAGGTTCTTTGTAGTGGTGAATGACGTGGTAGATATTCGTGTATCAACCACTGCCATTACTACTATTACTACCACTACCACCATCACCACTACCATCACTACCACCACCACTCCACTTTGCTAACGCACTCTCCAAGCACGCACTCACGCATTCTGTTCCACCTTACCTGATGAGTTTTCGATGGAATATAATCAGCGCTGTCACCTCGTAATGGGACAGGCGGTGGAGAGGGAAGGCAAGATGAGGGAGGTAGAGAGAGGGAGAGTAGGTAGAGAGAGAGAGAGAGAGAGAGCAGAGAGAGGAGGATTAGAGAGAGGGAGGGAGAGAGAGCGAGGAGAGAGACAATCAGTGAGGGAGAAGGAGGGAAGGAGGAAATGGAGAGGGAGTAGAGAGAAGAAGGAGAGAAGGACGCATATATAAAGGGGTGTATAGAGAGGGAAAATGAGGAATAAAGGTAGGAGAAGGAAGAAGAGGAATGATGAGGGGGAGAGGTAAGAGAAAACAGGGAGAAAAGGATGATGATGATAGTGAAAATACACGATGATGATAATAATAATAATAATAATAATAATAACAGCGTAGTACTCGTTCTTTGTCAGGTATATAAAATTGTCGTTATTGATATTTACATTGTTCTTATTATTGTGATAACGAACGATATGACAATTTTAACATTATTTGGATCTGAAGATTTCGTGAGTCGCCCCCCCCCCCTCCCCAGCGTCCCTATCCCCGCCATCTATTGGTTCAAAAAGGCAATTCCTTCTAGTGCTTCCTTGGCTATGTCTGTACAGCAATATGTAGCCAGGGAGCTTCATTAAGGAAGGGTCACTACACGTAACAAATACCTCAAGAAACATCACTCGAGCCAGCCACAGAGACGAGTGACGTGGGGTGAGATCACTATTTCTCCTGTCAAAACAATTTCAACTTTGACGCAAGAAATATGATGAAGGTCAAAGTTTAAAAATATATATGTGGAAGAGCGAGAAGTTTTTATCGTCTTGAATACAAAATGATATCAGAGCACATGAAGAAGAACTTCCACACCATATTTCACTCTAATGCTAACCTAACCTAACCTAACCCAGGTATAGCATAAGGGTGTTTAATCTTAAGGTGAAATAAGCTGGGGTTAATCTTCATGTGATTTAATATCGTACATAAGGGGTTAAGATATTGTAGTCACTCTTCTTACAGGGTTAGTGGCATCCTACTCAGGAGAATATATCTCTAACAAAAATAAAAAAAACAATCCCCCCTAAAAGGCAAGATGATCCTTCACCCCATCAGACGTCAACCACTGTAATTAATCCCTGGGCATTCCTCAAGGGGGTAGACTGTGTCCCACTTCATAAACAGAATCACATCCACTACGAGCACGTCAACAACATCTGGGCCAAGATCCTCGAAAGACTAATACGATTAAAAAGTGTTCTCGTAAAATTAAACGTAAGGTTATAATCTAACTTAATTACATCACAAGAATAACAAACAAAATGGCGTCACAATTACACAGAGACTCGACCTTAATTCACAAGACAAAGAAATGTCTAATAATATAAAGAAATACATAAGCTAGGTATTTCCTCCAGTAATCTGTAATGATGCGCCTGTTTAGACTACGCCAGACGAACGATCGCTCGCCTCATGTAAGCCAATAGCGCTCAATTATGGTAGAGAAGATGAGATTTCTTGAAATTATAACTTGAGGGCCAACTCTCATATTTCATTCCAATACACGTGTGGGCGAGAGAGGGAGGAGGAGGAAGGAAGGAAGGACAAGGAGGAGGAGATAAAGGAAGGAGGAGGAAAGAAAGACAATGAGGGAGAAGGAAGAACCAAGGAGGAGGAAGGAAAGAGGAGGTGGAGATGAAGGGAGGAGGAGGAGATGAAGGAAGCAAGAGGAAAGGACAAGAAAGGAAGGAAGGGAGGGAGGGAGGGAGGGAGGGAGGGAGGGAGGAAGGAAGGAAGGGAGGGAGGGAGGAGGAGGAGGAAGAGCTGTAGGCCACTCATTAGACAGGTGAAGAGAAGCAGGGCTAAACGAAATGACCCTCGAGATAATAAACACACATTCGGGAGAGATAACAGGTGCTGAGAGAAGTTTGAGACGGTGCTGAGAGATATTAGCTGAGAGATATTAACTGAGAGATATTGAGAGGAAATTGAGATATTAACTGAGAGATATCGAGAAGAAAGTGAGAGATATTGAGAAGAATGTTGAGAACACACACACACAACAACAACAACACCAACAGCAGCTAGAGAAGGTACAGAAGAGGGCCTGCAGAATCATGCTCGGCGCAGACTACTCCGGCTACAACAACACTGATTAGCAGTATTTGGCAGTGGGCTACTGTAGTACTGCACCATCCTCGCCATCGCCACCCCCTGCCACCGGCAGTCCCCCGCCTGCCTCGCGCAGTCCGCTACTACAACAAAATTCAGCCCATAAGAGCCCGCACCGATAGATATAAGAACAGCACCATCCCATCTATTGTTAAAATAATAAATAACTCCTGATTTATGTACTGTACAGCCCTGTAAATGTAGTGAACGTATATTATTATGTATAAATCACTATATTAATAAACCATTTATTATTATTTTCATTTACGCACACACACAAAACACCGTTCAATACTAGACAGACGAAATATCCAATACCTCCCTAACTGACAGGATTAATCAAGCGACTAACGTAAGCGACGGCGTAGGACTGACAGCTGAAGGTGACAGCTGACAGCCCGCGCCAATTAATTATTTTAATACCGATACGAGTAATGAAGACAGTCGACCTCACCCTAGTCTGGTCTGGATAATATGGGGTATTAGTGTAGAGAGAGAGAGAGAGAGAGAGAGAGAGAGAGAGAGGACATACATACGTTCAGGATTAAGACCAACACAAACAACCCGAGGCTGTGTCAACTGTGTCCAGGGTGAAAAACATTAAAACGACCATTAGAGAAAATATCTGTAATTTGTACAAGAGGAGAGACAGTTATTGTGAGAATCCTAACAGTCTCACATTAAAAAATATCTTTCTCTATAATTCAATATTTTTTGTTAGATATATTTAGTCTAACCTAACCTAACCTAACCTAACCTAACCTAACCTAACCTAACCAAAACCCCCCATGTATAGCGTTTGAGTGAAAAAAGACACAACATTAAGAAAAACCTCATCACTATGATACCTTAACACACGTAGTGGTATAAACCTAACCCAGAGAGTATCGTTCACCCATAACTTTTTAGTGTCAGTGTTAAAATATCCCCGAGAGTGGTGGTTCATGTCAGCCATTCTCTCACAACGACCACCAGATCTCTCTCAATTTACGAAAAGTTTCCCAAGCTAAATTTACGGGAATCGTTATGTTAATTGGACGACTCGCTGGCTACGTGAAACCCTGTGAGATATGAAGTTGGTTGTGCAGATAAATGACAATAGAATTTCCATCACACACACACACACACACACACACAGGAACAACCTTATTAAAACTGTATGAAAAAACCTCCACACACACACACACACACACACACACACACACACACACACACACAGGAACAACCTTATTAAAACTGTATGAAAAAACCTCCACACACACAAGACAAAAAAGTAACAATAGGATTAAACAAAAACAAACAGAATTAGGCTTTCCACTCCCTTTGTGTTGGGTTATAAAGTATTCTTGAGTTGTCCATTATATAGCAGCGAGAGACTACAAGATCCCGTGAACTTGATGACACTTTGTTCTCCTCCTGTCCTCCTCCTGTCTTCCTCCTCTTCTTCCTCCTCCTGTCCTCTTCTTCCTCTTCTTCCTCCTCCTCCTCTTCTTCCTCTCCCTCCTCTTCCTCCTCTCTCAAATGCTCTCTTTTCTTCGACTCACGACACAAAGGGAAGACTTGAGACCGTCTCCTCACTCCGTCTTCCTTATTTGGTGATTATTCTCTCCCACACCTCCCCACTCCCCTCACTCCTACCATATCCTGCCATATAATCCCTCTCTGCTGCTTCTAAAACTGCCTCTCAATCCCTCTCTGCTGCTTCTAAAACTGCCTCTCAATCCCTCTCTGCTGCTTCTAAAACTGCCTCTCAATCCCTCTCATGTTTATATGAATCCTTTCCAATCCCTCTCCAAGCATATATCTCCCAGTCCCTCTCATATTCATTGAAGTACGTTCTAATCCCTCTCATCTGGCTAAATACCTCATAATCCCTATCATCTCCCTCTCACTTCCATCCAATTGCCTCCCAATCCCACACACCTCTAGCAGATGACATTCCAATCCCCCACAACCCCATCCAATTAGTTTCCACACCGTCTTCGCCAACACCACATACACCTCTCTTACCGCCGTACAAACACCACTTAATTCCCTCTCTTATCATTCCATTTACTTCCCACTCCGCCTCGCCCACTCGCCCTTCCTTGTAAGAACCTAACGGAATCCGTCTCGTCCCTCAATGCAAATTACCCAATCCTTTGTCCTTTCTTCTATGATCGTCTTTATCATCTCTATTTCACTTGTTCTCTCCTAATCCTTACTTTATTTTGTACCCAGTCCCCCCCTCTTCTCTTCTCTCTTCATATCTTCTTTAATTGTTCCCTTCTTTTCTCTTCCTACTGTTTCATTCTTTGTCACTTTCCTTCTTCCATCCCCCTCCCCCTCTGTCTCTTTACCTGTCTGTCTGTCTTTCTGTCTAATTCTGTCTCTCATTCTGTCTATCACTCCCCTCCCCGTCTCATAACTGCCCTTCCATTACCTCCCTATATTAGCCCTGTGTATTAGACAGTATTACTTATATAAATACGGGTTAATACACTTGTGTTAAATAATTATATCACCCCCTGTAATTTTCCCTGAGCTGTGAGGTATCATTTTCAGACCACGTGATGGGTACTTTCCACTCTCAGGTCGCGTCTCTCTTGAAGCGGGCTCACTGGTCAGGATATCAACTCAACACTCACGATAACAGGACGTTGATCTAAAGCTTATCCCAAATAAGCTTCGTACTCTACGAACACTCACAGCTTACAGTGTTAATTACAGTATTCTACTTATTGAAGTTGAAGGATGCATAATGAAACCACGGATACATCCCCATCCCTCCCTTCATCCACCCCACAATACCCCTTCCATTAGACTCCCCACCCCACAATACCCCTCCCATTAGACTCCCCACCCCACAATACCCTCCCATTAGACTCCCACCCCACAATGCCCTTCCATTAGACTCCCCACCCCACAATACCCCTCCCATTAGACTCCCCACCCCCAATACCCCTTCCATTAGACTCCCCACCCCCAATACCCCTCCATTAGACTCCCCACCCCACAATACCCCTCCCATTAGACTCCCCACCCCACAATACCCTTCATTAGACTCCCACAATACCCCTTCATTAGACTCCCCACCCCTACCCCTTCCATTAGACTCCCCACCCCACAACACCTCTCCTTTTATCCTCCCCACTCTACAATACCCCTCTCTTTGTCCTCCCCTCCCCACAACACCCCTTACTCACCTCCCCACCCACTTTCTACCTGTTGCTATCACCTTGACAACACAGGTGAAGGGGGTGGCGGCCAGGTACACCCACACTCACTTTTCTCATTCAAGTCATCGGTGAATTTTTTGCCTAAAGCTACAGTCTACGTGTTGTTATGTTTATCTCTCTCTCTCTCTCTCTTTTTTTCTCTTTCTCTGTCTCTTAATGTCTTTCTCTCTCTCTCTCACTCTTTCTCTGTCTCTCAATGTATTTCTCTCTCTGTCAGTGTCTTTCTCTGTCTCACAAAGTCTCTCTCTCACAGTCTCTCTCACAGTCTCTCTGTCTCTCTCATTGTCTCATTGTCTCAGGTGCAGGTACTCTGACATGTAGCGATCTCAAGTCTACACAGAACACTGGCGGTGATGCTGTCATATGCAGGGTGTTTCAAAGTATATACACAGTCCCTTATAGATTTCCTGGCGAACGCGTGAATGTTACGTTATGTTACGTTACGTTATGTTATGTTATGTTATGTAAGGTTAGGTTAGGTTAGTATAAGGATGATTATTCGTCAGGTAAAATAAGCTGCTGGGTTGTCTAATATTCATGTGAGTCAGATAAAAATTATCCAGGTGTGTGTTACTGTGAAATATATAATATCAAAATGATCTCCCTAGTATGTACAGTAGATTTACTGACGAGACACACGTATGGTATGACAGATGTGGTGTATGACAGGTGCTGAGTCGTATATATATATATATATATATATATATATATATATATATATATACACAATTCAATAAGAAATTCAGAAGAAGAAGAACGTGAATTTTTCTTTATGTACCGGTCTTTCTCTCGTTGTTATTCATATGAATTTCGTAATGTTTAGACAACTCTAAGACATTTTTCTTCAATGATATTTCAACCGGAAATTAAGGATAACCGAGATATTAATATTTCAATATTATTAAATTCGTCTTTCTGAGATGTTATCCACACATAACTCATGTGCAATATTGACTGACGTCATCCAGTTGTGACCAATGATGTATCGATATCATCACGTGAATTTTTTCGACCATCACATTTGACTTTTTTTTTTCAAAGGAAGTAGCCTGGGTAATTTCATTGACCAGTCTCTCAATGGCCGTGGTGGAGGTTGGTGTTCATTTGTGTTCCTAATATCATTTTAAGGTTATTGCCGAGTTTTATGAGAAAGACGACCATTCTATCCAGTTCTTACATATCCCTGGTCCTTCCACTTCTAACTAAGGTATTGTACTTTCAGACATGGTGCGCCCCAAAGTTTTAAACTACTGAGACATTTAGGTTAGTTTAATCTAGGCTTAGTGGGGGTCCGGGGGTGGAGCCCCCAGCTCGGGGTTAGGTTAGATGATTCGTTTTCGTTTCCCACCCAAAAACCCCGATTTCCCAGGCTCTCCCCTCATTAGTGTTGGGGGAGGGGGGGGGGGTTGTATCTCAAAAACTAGTGATTTCCGGCGGAAATAAATATAAAATTCGTTCGAAACTCATCAAATGTCATCGGAAAAATATATTTTTAATACCCAAACAAAGACCGGTGCATAAGTAAAAAAATGGGAAATAATAATAATAATAATAATAATAATAATAATAATAATAATAATAATAATAATAATAATAGAGTACAGTACCCATATAGTGATTGACCTGACCACCACACTTCAGTATAAGAACATAAACACAGTACAGTATATCAGGGAAATAATATAAATATCTAGCTTGACCTGATTACCTGGTTTTACTCTACCAGTTTAACTAAATGTCTTGGATCAACTGAAGATTAGCCACAAAACCTGACCTTAAGATAAGCCACCCTAACGTTAACCAAATACTATCCTAAGCTAACCTAACAGAATCTAACCAGTTCAAAACGACCACTAACCCGAACACTACGTAATCTCATCCCAGGTAACGTTAGGGTGGTTAATATTCAGGTTAAATTAACTCGGAGACTAACCTTCAGGTGATCCCAGTTCTTCACGTCTCTATATCATGTACGGTGGTTTAATGCTCATATTAACTAATATAAATATGATGTTTTTTTTCATTTTATCTCCTAATATATTTTCAGTTATGTCAGTGAAGTTGGTCTCAATATTAATAATCTATATTAGTTTTGTGTCACTAAAATCATTGTAAAAAATTTTATTGTGTGTCTGTCTTGTCTGGTTAATTTACAACATTGTACTCACACGATCTTGTTTACAAATTTTTGACTCGCCCTGGACGCCCATCCTAGTGTCAATGGCGCCTACGGGTGGAGGGTAATGTTGTTATATTTCGGTGATTTTCCCTCTAAATTGCGACGCCACATCTCTTCACGACAATGATGATGATGTCTTGGGTCCAGGAAATGATGATGGGGTGCAGGTATGACGAGGGAACTGACGAGGAGGTGGAAAAATAAAAATAAAATATTCACATCCCACTCGTCTCCGTCTTCATCACACTCCCTCAATAACAACAATATGGCGGCTGGGCTGCTGCTCATCCGACTGTCTGTATCCCATCGCGTTTTCTTGAAAGTAATTAGTAGTTCTTTGTAGAAAACTTTCAAATGACGAGGTATAACTTAGATATTTTGACCACTATGACCATGTCCAATAAAAGGCAAAGAGAAAACACAATGTAGGGGCAGTATTGTCTTCAGGCGATTTTGTACAGTTTAGTAAAATGTAATTACTGTTGACTTCAAAATATTTCCAAATATCAAATGCACATGGCCTCAAAATGTCCATGATATTGGCCAGATTTCAAACAATTTACCCCAGCTGGTCTCACTGTGTTCGCCATGCTCCCCCACCCACAACTACTTAGAACCCCCCCTTTTGATATTCCTGGATCCGCCCCTGCAATGTTTGAATTAATGTTGTTTAATGAACACATATATTTATAAATATCAGTACTTTATCTATTAATTACACCAATCAGTTGTTGTACACAATCAGCCAAAGATCCTAGGACACTCACCTGAGTCTCACACTGGCCATTTTACCTGGCAATACTTGGTAAAGGAAGGCTGTATGTAAAGGTGATTGGTGGATCTGTTTTCTGCTGTGTCACTGTCAGGATAATTATTAAACAAACCAAAGGTAGAATTTTTATAATAATAAACTATTCATTGTTATTTAAGGTCATGAGAAGTTTCCAAATGTTTGTATATTTGTTTAAATAATGAAGAACATTTAATGTGAGAATCTTGTGGCAGTCCTCGCTCCTCGTTGTAGTTGAGTTGCCAATTCATTAATATGATTTCTTCATTATTTAACCAAATAAACGATTTTTTGAAAACTTCTTATTTCAATTTTCAAAATAGTCGTTCAGCGTCTGCGTTAGACGTTGGCAATGCCAAAACGTCCAACGCAACTCTTGCGATTACATCATTTTTAAGGTTCCTATCATCATCATCTTTCATTTTCATTATTTTCTTATAAAATTTTAAAATATCCAAACTTATTGTTTCGTCATCTATTGTCTCCCAGCACAGCCTTGATCCTTTAACTCCTGAAGGGTTCCATTAAATAGCCTTGGTACCCATTCAGCCAAGTCTGACAAGGATGTTCATGGAATGGTTGGAGCTAAAGCCTATTTTTAAGAAAGGATCATTGATGTTAAACCTCTCTTTAATTTCTGTGCACATTACCTTCAAGAAGTCTTTGCATCTCATATTGACATCCAATATTAAGGTTTGATTTTGTGCAAAATCCGGTATATTTTTATATAGTTGAGCAATTTCTTCCTTTATTATTATATGGTATTTAGTTCCCCTCCAAAAAAATCGTGATGGACCCAAGTTACGGCATATTCTTGTCCAGTGAATACCTCTCATTGGTTCCCACACCGTTTGTTTGTAATGACGTAATTAAAATAAAGTGAGATGATTGGTTCACTAATGACGCTATTTACCCACATACAGACACATAACACAAGAGTTCCTCACTTCCACACGGTATATGGACAAATTCAGAGAGTACGTTCAAATGATTTAAGGAATATAACATTAATAAGAAATCTATATTAAATACAGGATTAGCTGAACATACACGTACAAATTAATATCGGTGAGGTAAAATAAATAAAATATACTGAACACAAACACACAGAGGGGAGTGAGGTAATGTTGGCACCCCTTACATCTGTTTGACCCTTTTAGAAAACCGTCACACCATTACCTTTCCATTATTTTGGTTCATTCCTCCATTGATTTCCTTAATAACATAAACTAAGTCCCAATAATGAGTTATACAATATAATACTTCGGATATTAAACAAAATATTCCCTCAGAGATTCATGAAAGCAAATGGCATTATTATATTTTCTTACAGTAACTAAGAATATACACGGTTTACATTATTCTTCATCATAGAGATATTTTTGTTCACGCTGCTCCCGTTAATATTCCGCTAAACATCTCACTTAACTATAGTTGTGTAGTATTTAAGGGGATATATTTACTAACTTGAGTATAGTGGCCGATGACAACTCCTTCGCTCCTGAGTTGTTGATTCATATATATTTTTTTTTTTGCGTTACGTCTGGTTAAATCAGGGGCTATAGGTTCATTATCCTCACAGGGGTAACTTGGCATTTATCAGGAGTAATGATCGGTACACTTTTGGTCATTTTATTAATAATCATATTAACTATAGCAATAAACTTGATTATAGACTTAACCTTTCTTAATCTAGCCTAACCTAACCTAACCTCACCTAACCTAACCTAACCTAACCTAACATTAACCTAACCTAACCTAACCTCACCTAACCTAACCTAACCTCACCTAACCTAACCTAACCTAACCTAATCTACCCTCGACGTCAGGTAGTGTTAGGGTGTTTATATCTGTAGGTGTTCTGGCTGGGGTATGTTGACGTTGTTGATTTAATTATGTGCTAAGGTAAACAGTATTATGAAACACACACACACACACACACACACACACACACACACACACACACACACACACACACACTCAGGTATTAATGTTGTTTGCAGGTCTCCTCCTCTCCCTCCATCCTCCTCCTCCTCCTCCTCCTCCTCCTCCTCCATCCATCCTCCTCCATCCTCCTCCATCCATCCTCCTCCTCCTCCTCCTCCTCCTCCTCCTCCTCCTCCTCCTCTTCCTCCTCACCCCCCCCCTTCCCAGCGAAAAAATTCAAAAGTAATTAGGAAAGTAAATTTTTCTCAAGGATGCTTTTCTGAGATTCTTAATTATGACTTCAAAACTCTCTCTCTCTCTCTCTCTCTCTCTCTCTCTCTCTCTCTCCTGCGGTGTTATATATCATTGTGAAGAATGTTTATGAGAAATAGACAGATAGAATATTCCTTTTATGGTTGATTAAGACATACATACATACATACATACATACATACATACATACATACATACATACATACAGACTGTAACATAGAAGGGTCACACTTCCATGTATATACACTGCATTGTCACCTTAATCTAAACGGCTTACTTCACACTAGTTAACCCACTGTCAACTGGTAGGCACACGAGTCATCAGATGGCTCCTGATTGTTAGGGGCTCCATCTATGACAGGTGACGTCTACCCTAACCTGTCCCACTCTCACCACCTCGGCGACTTGTTCTCCCTGTCTACTCCGTCGTAAGTTGAGTGACTGTTACCTACACTCTGCCGATGCACTACAGGATATACCGGTCATCTATTTGTAACGTGTATTAGTATAGCTGAGTACATTATTCTTGTCATGTCAACCAGGAGTGTGGTGTCAAATATTCAATTAAACAAAGTAATGCTTTAATAACTAAACCTACAGTAAAACTTAATAACTAGACAAGTTAACAATACAAACAGATTGTCATATGTTACGTAATTGGGCCAGAGTATTACAAGGTATTATAACTAAATAATACATGCGAAAAAGACACAGACAGATAAAGAAATAATTAAATTCTGATATAAAAGTAAAAGTTAAAGTAAAGGAACTTAAGACATTTGCCTTGTTAGTTACTCACTTTCCGTAACAATGCATACATACATACATACATACATACATACATACATACATACATACATACATACATTGAGACACATAACACCACACGTATCACCTGGGTCGAGTTTATTGGGTCATCCTACGTGATGCCAATAAACAGGACTCAATATACCAGGACGTCTCTGTGTCCCCTCCAAGTTCTTCTTCAGGAGGCTGACAGCGTGTCTCTCTGTTATCTCTCAGTGTTTACGTGTTGTCTCTCTGTTATCTCTCAGTGTTTACGTGTTGTCTCTCTGTTATCTCTCAGTGTTTATGTGTTGTCTCTCCGTTATCTCTCAGTGTTTACGTGGTGTCTCTCTGTTATCTCTCAGTGTTTACGTGTTGTCTCTCTGTTATCTCTCAGTGTTTACGTGTTGTCTCTCCGTTATCTCTCAGTGTTTACGTGTTGTCTCTCTGTTATCTCTCAGTGTTTACGTGTTGTTTCTCCGTTATCTCTCAGTGTTTACGTGTTGTCTCTCTGTTATCTCTCAGTGTTTACGTGTTGTCTCTCTGTTATCTCTCAGTGTTTACGTGTTGTCTCTCTGTTATCTCTCAGTGTTTACGTGTTGTCTCTCCGTTATCTCTCAGTGTTTACGTGTTGTCTCTCTGTTATCTCTCAGTGTTTACGTGTTGTCTCTCCGTTATCTCTCAGTGTTTACGTGTTGTCTCTCTGTTATCTCTCAGTGTTTACGTGTTGTCTCTCTGTTATCTCTCAGTGTTTGTGTTGTCTCTCGTTATCTCTCAGTGTTTACGTGTTGTCTCTCTGTTATCTCTCAGTGTTTACGTGTTGTCTCTCTGTTATCTCTCAGTGTTTACGTGTTGTCTCTCCGTTATCTCTCAGTGTTTACGTGTTGTCTCTCTGTTATCTCTCAGTGTTTACGTGTTGTCTCTCTGTTATCTCTCAGTGTTTACGTGTTGTCTCTCTGTTATCTCTCAGTGTTTACGTGTTGTCTCTCTGTTATCTCTCAGTGTTTACGTGTTGTCTCTCTGTTATCTCTCATTACCTCAACCTATTCTCCCTATCTCCCTCAAACATCTCTCCCTATATCCTCTATCTTTCAATCTATTTCCCTTACTCATCTCCCCATACCTTCTCATTCTCCACAAAATTATCTCCCTTAATCTCCCTACCTAATCTCCTTTAACTTCCCTACATATTTCCCTTAATTTCCGTACCCACTTCCCTTACCCTCCTAATCTACCCTCCTAACCCACTAATCACCTCTCCTAGCCCACCAATCAACCATCCTAACCCACCAATCACCTCTCGTAACCCACCAATCACCTCTCCTAACCCACCAATCAACCCTCCTAGCCCACCAATCAACCATCCTAACCCACCAATCAACCATCCTAACCCACCAATCACCTCTCCTAACCCACCAATCACCTCTCCTAACCCGCCAATCACCTCTCTTAACCTCCCAATCACCGCCCCTCACCTCTCCAACCATCCTCTTGAGACACGCAGACAGGAGTGCAAAGAGGTAATTAAGAGCCACACTGATGGTGATGTTCGAATAGCACCCTTGAGACACACACACACACACACACACACACACACACACACACACACACACACACTACTACCACTACTACTACTTTGCTGTCACTCAGAATCAAGTATGACGATCATCCAGCTATGATACAATGGTATGAGTTATTAAGGATGTCAGCTAGGTTGGTGAGCTCTGAGGTGACTAGAGAGACCGATACGAGACCGCCACCAGGATAGTCCATAGATGTTGCACGTGTGGAGGGCTACATCTAGTGCGGGAGGGGCGGCGGCAGCGTCTTTCCGGCGTTGGCGCTTGTCTGCCTCGGTATGTAGTTGGGCTAACTCGAATGTATTGACACCTTGTCGTGTGGTGTTTCTCCAAGCGTTACGGTGTGGAGTGATCGTCTCCCAGGTGGGGGGGTCGATTTGGCACTTTTTCAGGTTACATTACGTTTACCATTAGTTAGGTGACTGTAAAGTAGCTGTTTTGCCAGACTACTGTCGTCCAATCGGGTAATATGGTCAGTCCAATGTAGTTATTCATGGATAATGGTCGCCTCGATGCTCCTACAGTTAATGTCGGCAAGAATACTGGCATTTATTCTCTTGTCTTCCCAACGAACTCGGAGGATGGAACGTAGACTACGTTGGTGAAAGTTTTCAAGTGCTTTGAGGTGCCTCCAGTATATGACCCATTTCTCGTTGCCATATAGCAGGGTGGGGAGGACCACTTCTCGATATACGTGTAACTTTGTATATGATTTCAGCTCCCTACAGCTGAAGACACGGGTGTGAAATCTGCCAAAGGCATGAGATGCATATCTGATCCGATGTTGAATCTCTTCATCGTTAACGGCAGTGGTAGACAGGTGGGACCCGAGATACTGAAAGTGGGTAACATTAGAAAGGGTAGAACCGTTAGGCTGGATGGATGGTGGAGGTGTGGCTGAACTAGCATCTGTGTAGGTGTTCAGGAGGTGAGGTCGTCTGCATACTGAAATTCAGTAATTGAAGCTACCGACACCTTTGTTCCTGCCTGGAGTCGTCTTATGTTGAAAAGACCCTTCATTCGGTACTGGATGTTCACCCTTCCGGCTAAACTGGCACTGGCATGAGTAAGGAAAGCAGCCAAGAATGTGGAAAAGGGAGTTGGTGACAGTTCACATCATTGTTTTACCCACATTTGCATGGCGGAGAACTCAGACTGGGTGCCATTGTGCAGGTCTCTGCCGTTCATGCCATCATGAAGTTGCCTCACAACGGCGATAAATTTTGGTGGGTAGCCAAAACGGCTGAGGGTCCGCCAGAGGGCGACCCTGTTCACTGAGTCGAAGGCCTTGGTAAGGTCGATGATGGCCACAGGTCATAACGCTGTTTTCTGCACTTTTCCTGTATCTGGCGGTCATCAAAGATCATGTCAGTGGTGCCACATGATGGTCACTCTAAGGCCACATTGAGATTCTGGAAGGATTTTTTCTGCCTCAGGATGAAGTCTGTTTAGGAGGACTTGGGCGATGTTCTTGCCAGCTATGGACACCAGAGAGATCCCACGGTAGTTGCCACAGTCTGACAGGTCTCTATTGTTCTTATAAATATTGACGATGGAGGCGTCTTTAAGAGCTTGGGGGATTTCCTAATGTTCTCATATATTCTCCAGTAGAGTGTGGAGACAGTTGGTAAGCAGAGGTCCTCCTGTTTTATACAACTCGGCTGGGATTCCATCTGCAGCGACCATAAGAGGTTGTATAGTTTGTTTTTGCTTTGATCTGTGATTGTGATTATGTTTTCGACCGCACTAGGATGACCTTACTGGGTACGGTTGCCCAGTCAGGTTGGTTGGCAGGCTATGTTTAGGGCACCTTTTCTAGCCCCCTCCACGTGTACAGTGAGCAGAGTGGCTCCTCGAAAGGGCTGCTCAGTCGCACAGACAGGACCCGGTTGCACTGCTGCCTAGATCCCAGTGCATAAACTAATGGAAAAACAATAAAACGCGATTATTAGCAAGAGTAATAAACAAATATGTCAACAATAACCCCATGTCCACTTTTAACAAGATGTCCTCCATAACGACCCATGTCCACTGCCCGTGTCCACTAAGCGAACATGTCTCATCTCAAAATAAAATGTCTTATTGTTTATATGTCTTAACGTGTTGCATGTTGGGTAAAAATATAATCTTTCTTGATCTATGTAACGGATGGTAGTGGTGTAGTGACGTAGGGTTATAAACAGACAGACAGGTTAGGTTAGGGTTATATCAAATTGGGTTAAGTTAGATCAAATTAGGTTTAGTTAGGCTAAATTAGATAATGTTTGTTTAACTTAAGTTACATCAAGTGAGGTTTAGTTAGATCAAGTTAGGTTCAGTAAAGTTAGATCAAGTTAGGTTCAGTAAAGTTAGATCAAGTTAGGTCAAGTTAGATTAGGTTGGGTTAGGCTGGTCCCTCTCTTCGCCTCAGCTAGTCATCAGCACTCGGTAACTTACACAGATTGACAACAGTGTAAGCCGATTAATGAACCCTTGAGGGAAGACCTTGGTGTCGTACTCTATACTCTACTACTCGAGTATAATTATAATGCTTTGGTCGAGTGGTGGTGAATACTCGTCAGGTTGCAATAATATTCGGGTCTAAGTCATCCTACTAAGGGATTCTCATTTTATTAAGGGGATGTCATCATACTCAAGGGTTAAATCATGATCAAGTTGTTCTCATTATACTCAAGGGATTGTTACCATACTCAACGGGTTGCCATTATACTCGGGTTTAATTCATCATATTCATGGGGTTAAATCATCATACTCAAAGGGTTAAATCATACTCAGAGGTTAAATCATACTCAAGGGTTAAGTTATCATACTCAAGGGTTAAGTTATCATACTCAAGGGTTAAGTTATCATACTCAGGGGTTAAGTTATCATACTCAAGGGTTAAGTTATCATACTCAAGGATTAAGTTATCATACTCAGGGGTTAAGTTATCATACTCAAGGGTTAAGTTATCATACTCAGGGGTTAAGTTATCATACTCAAGGGTTAGGTTATCAAACTCAGGGGTTAAGTTATCATACTCAGGGGTTAAGTTATCATACTCAGGGGTTAAGTTATCAAACTCAGGGGTTAAGTTATCATACTCAAGGGTTAAGTTATCAAACTCAGGGGTTAAGTTATCATACTCAAGGGTTAAGTTATCATACTCAGGGGTTAAGTTATCAAACTCAGGGGTTAAGTTATCATACTCAAGGGTTAAGTTATCATACTCAGGGGTTAAGTTATCATACTCAGGGGTTAAGTTATCATACTCAGGTGGTTATACACCACATCCATCTGACGTGTTATGTGTACCCACTAGACCTGAGCCAGCTGCCACCTTCAGCCGGATAATAACACCTGTAATTAGCCAAGGGATGATGTTCCGGCACGTTAACCTTAATAATAATAATAATAATAATGAGAGTGATAATGGTAATAATAATAATAATAATAATAATAATAATAATAATAATAATAATAATAATAATAATAATAATAATAATAATAATAATAATAATAATAATAATAATAATAATAATAATAATAATAATGATAATAATAATAATAATAAACTCTCTCTCTCTCTCGCTCTCTCTCTCTCTCTCTCTCTCTCTCTCTCTCTCTCTCTCTCTCTCTCTCTCAGACAGACACAATAATACCGGTGTGTATATTGGATCTCGGCGACCTGTGAGTGACCTGCTAATAACATCAAGAATATTGTTGTGGTCAATGTGCAGAGAGTTGAGGGAGGAGGAGAGGGGCATGTGGAGGGGTGAGGGAGGAGAGGAGGAGGTGTATGTGGGAGGAGGAAGGAGGTGTATGTGGGAGGGTGAGGGAGGGAGGGAGGGAGGTGTATGTGGGAGGGTGAGGGAGGGAGGAGGGAGGGAGGTGTATGTGGGAGGGTGAGGGGTGAGGGGGAGGTGTGTGTGGGAGGGAGGTGAGGGAGGGAGGAGGTGTGTGTGGGAGAGGTGAGGGAGGGAGGAGGTGTATGTGGGAGGTGAGGGGAGGGAGGGAGGGAGGTTTATGTGGGAGAGGTGAGGAGGGAGGGAGGTGTATGTGGGAGGGGGTGAGGAGGGAGGAAGGGAGGGAGATGAGGGTTGGTGTTTGTGAAGGAGGAAGGAAGAGAGAAATACAGGGTAGAATATGTTGAAGGAGGGAGGGAGATATGTGAGGGAGGTAGAGAGGGAGAAAGAAAGAAAGAAAGAAAGAAAGAATGTGAGATAGATAAATGAATAAAAAGCAAGAGATATACAGATAGACGGGAGAGAGAGAGAGAGAGAGACGACAGATTTAGAGAGAAAAGACAGACAGAAACAGAGAGACAAACTACAGGTTAATCCATCATCAATTGCGCATTACTCACCAGACTAAAAAAAAAAAAACTGTTCACATATAGAGATCTGTGTACTGAGTCACAACCCGGAAATACGTTCACAAACACGGTCAATCCCTCCCAATACAGTCGCATCACCCAAAGCTTCACCTCCCAAACTCTCTAAAATTAAATGCCGTAATACATATAAAAGTTTACATAAATCTGCATTAAAATTAGGATGTTCTTTGTCTCTTGTATGTTAATTGTAATAGAGGGATTATGTATACGTCGATGTATATATACTGGTATTGATATGTGTATAATGGTGTGTGTGTGTGTGTGTCTGTGTGTGTGTGTGTGTGTGTGTACGTAATTAATAAGAAAAACGACGAAGGATTAATCCAAAATATGAGTTTTATTAATGATTCTGGATGAAAAAAAGATGGCGGCGATTACACTTCCGGCATCTAGGGTTCACTGTCCACTCAGTTCCTAGCGAGATCAATGATTAGAGAGAGAGAGGGAGAAAGAGAGAAAGACACAAAGCAAGAAAGAGCGAAAGAAAGAGACAGAGACACGGAGACAAAGAGAGAGAGGAGTAGAGATACAGGAAAAGGGGGATAGAGATAAAAACAGAGAGAGAGAGAGAGAGAGAGAGAGACCTATAACTCCCACAGGCACAACAAAAGACTCGTTCAGATAATTCACATCAACACAGTGACCGGAATCAATATTACCAGTACCTTAATTTCCGTAGAATAACAGACAATCAGACGAACGGAAACTGTATCCATGTCGACAACAGTAAACAGTAATGAAAGAAAGACAGTGAGACAGCTTAACATACATTAACAGCAAACAGCACTAAGGTACAGCAATGAACCTTCAAAACAGCGGACCTTTAATTGGAGAATCAACGAGACATCCAAACGTAGAGAAAGTCAACATACGATAAGACCTCTCAATCTCCCTCCCTCTTCTCTCCCTCACAGATCTCTCTCCCTCTTCTCTCCCTCACATATCTCCCTCCCTCTTCTCTCCCTCACATATCTCCCTCCCTCTTCTCTCCCTCAGACCCACCACATCAAAATAAACGTATGAGAATGGCCTTAATCTCCTCGTCTCATGGGTCAATGACAGAGGCGACAGATTGCTTTATCTGATTTTTCTCGCGGTCTTGAAAGAAATTAATAGACCTACGTATTTTTTTCTGGTTATTGAAGACATATTAATAAGCTTCTCGTATTTTTTCGGCAATATTCAAGAGAAATTTCGTTTTTTTACGCATTTTCTCCCGCGTAATTTAACACAGCTCATGATATAGTTGTCTAGTCTCATTATTGACAGTGTGTGTAGGAAGGTAGAACTCGTTACCTACCTGATGGCGTTAGAGCGAAGGATTCTGAATTATGGTGAACTATAATGAAGGTATAATGAGATGGCTTGTTCTTTTTCATAAAGTTTTGGAATAAGTCAATTTGTTTGGGGATTTCTTACGTTCAGAGGTAGAAACGCCTTGAGGGTGTCATTGCAAGAAGGAGTGTATTGGTGCTCTCTCTCTCTCTCTCTCTCTCTCTCTCTCTCTCTCTCTCTCTCTACATGGATATACAAAATTAAACTCACGATATCCAAGACCAGTTAGATCAAAACATTGTTAATTACAACTGTAGGTAGGGATTGCCGACCCCAGCCTGAGAATTGAACTATGAACTCTTGAACTTTTGAACTTTATCCTGGGGGTTCACGTCTTCATACCATTCCCTTTCCTGAGCATTGAACATTGAACTCTTGAACCAACTTTTTGCCGTGACAAGTCCCCTTTCATGAAAACCTGGAAACCTCTTGAACGGGAAAGGTGGAAAGAAGTTGATGAAAGTCTTGGGGAAATTTGTCTTCTTCTTTATTCCGCTTTCTTCTCCTCTTGCTTCTCTGATCTGTTATCCTCTTTTTTCTCGATTTTATTTATTTTTTTTATTTTTCTTCTTTTTCCTCTTCTTTGGTTTTTCTTTTGTTATTGTTATTGTTGTTCTTCTTCTTCTTTTCCTTCTTTTTTTTCTTCTTCTTTCTCTATTATTCTTTATCCTTTGATGATTCTTCTTCTTCTTTTCCTTTCATGTTTTTCCTCTTCCTCTTGCTGTTCTTCCTCTTCCAGTTTCTCCTCCTCCCTTCTTCAGCTTATTCTCCTTTATCGCCTCCTCCTCCTCCTCCTCCTTTCTTCAGCTTATTCTCCTTTATCTCCTCCTCCTCCTCCTCCTCCCTTCTTCAGCTTATTCTCCTTTATCTCCTCCTCCTCCTCCTCCCTCTCCTCCTCTTCCACCTACGTCCTTCCACCCACTTCCCGTCTCTAAGGGGTCTCTACATTTTATCCTCTACAGTCTACAGGGGCAAGAGTGTGTGTCCTGTAGGAGTGATTGTTGTTGTTGTTATTGGTGGTGGTGGGGTGTTGTTGTTGTTGTTGTTGTTGTTATTGGGTGTTGTTGTTGTTGTTATTGTTGTTGTTGTTGGTGTTGTTGTTGTTGTTATTGGCGGTGTTGTTGTTGTTGTTGTTGTTGTTGTTGTTGTTGTTGGCGGTGTTGTTGTTGTTGTTGTTATTGGCGGTGTTGTTGTTGTTGTTGTTATTGGATGTTGTTGGTTGTTAGTTGTTGGAGTTGTTTATGTTGTTACTAATAGTTGTTGTTGTTGGGTTAAGTTTTGGTTGTTATTGTTGTTGTTATTGGAGGTGTTGTTGTTGTTGGCGGTGTTGTTGTTGTTGTTGTTGTTGTTGTTGTTGTTATTGGCGGTGTTGTTGTTGTTGTTGTTATTGGCGGTGTTGTTGTTGTTGTTGTTATTGGCGGTGTTGTTGTTGTTATTGGCGGTGTTGTTGTTGTTGTTGTTGTTGTTGTTGTTGTTGGTGTCTGAAACGGGACGCCCCTGACACCAACCACCAAAGAAATTCTCTGCGACAGCCATTTATGCATGTCTAACTGTAAAGGCATCTATGTAGTTGACATATTTTAGTCCTATGTGTTGTGGTTACATTTCTTATGATATATTTTGCATAAAAATTTTGACATCATATTTAAGAATTTCGATTTTTTCCTAATTCCAATAGCATAAAAATCTGACCTGATTGGGCAAAATGAATGGCATTTTTGGAATCAGCACGCAAAATACATAAAGAATCAGCTAAGAAACCCTGCACCTCATGAATTTTTTTTTCAAATGCAGCTCAGTGTAATCAATTAGACGAGATACATAATGATAAATGAGCTATAGAAATATATGAGGTAAAATTAATCAAGTAATTTATTGCTCCGAGAGATGAGTGACATTAAGAGCTATAAAGTGAACTGAGTGCAAAAAATACCTGGATATAAGATGACAGACAGACAGACAGACAGACAGATAGACAGATAGACAGATAGACAGACAGACAGATAGATAGATAGACAGATAGACAGACAGACAGACAGTTAGACAGATAGACAGACAGACAGATAGACAGATAGACAGACAGACAGATAGACAGACAGACAGTTAGACAGATAGACAGACAGACAGATAGACAGACAGACAGTTAGACAGATAGACAGACAGACAGATAGACAGATAGACAGACAGACAGACAGACAGACAGACAGATAGCCAGACAGACAGACAGATAGACAGACAGACAGATAGACAGATAGACAGTGTTGTCATTATACAGTACTCACACTTACTGTTCTCTCCACCAACTTCTCTCAATGTCTCTTAAGCGTACACACCTGTTGGGAGATAAGAGAGAGAGATAGAGAGAATTAGAAACATATGCACAGAAATAATATATAAATCTGAGGGAGAGAGAGAGAGAGAGAGAGAGAGAGAGAGAGAGAGCCTTATACACATGGATGATACAACCCAATGGAAGTATAATTTATAGACTAATTATATGCTACACGGATTTAAAATTTATGTAATTATATGTATAAATGACCCTGTCACAGTAATTAATCACATAATTATATAACGTAAGGGGTGATATTTTCTGTAATTTACTTCCATCACATTTCAGTTTATTTTGAACTGTGCCAAATTCGAAACACATTTCATAACAGTTAGACAAAATGTGAATGTTGAGGTTTTATAAAAATATGTAAGTCAATAAGGCAAATATTAATAACTGATAACATTACAACATATACACGGTAACATTATCGAAGACGGAATGCTGTACTGTTATAAGACTGTTTGAGAGCTTTATGGGTTCGAGTACCGTAAGACACCCATATTCACACCTACCGTTGACTGTGTATGTTGATGATCTGTCGGTGTAATATTTGTAAGTCTGTTGAAGTAATCTGATAGAATGTCGATTTATGAGATGGTGTTAAAGGTTATGCCGTAGTGGTATAATGCAAAATATTGGCTATATATTATGAATTTTCGTGGGGTAAAAGTGTCAATAGACGGTAGTACCTGTGATAAACCTCGTCCACTTTATAATTAATATGATGAGTATTAAATTTTTATAATTAATCACCCTAACACTGCAATTAATCGACTAATTAGCTATTATAAACTCTAATGAACTTCGTCCCCTTGGCAATGCAGTTAATCTGGTAATTTTATGGAAATAATTAGTTGCAGTTGCCTCTGAAGATGTCTTGAATACAGACGAAAGCTGAGGTGCTCCGTTGTTTCCCTTCTTCCTGTGTGACTTTATCAACATTTATCTTATCCACGTTTCCATTGTAGATCTACATGATATATATATACGTTTCTTTTTCTCTTCTTTTCTCACTCTATCCATCTGTCTTTCTGTAAGTCTCTCTCTTTCTCTCTCTCTCTCTCTCTCTCTCTCTCTCTCTCTCTCTCTCTCTCAATATCTAAAACACATACACACATAAGTACGATAATATCTGACACATACGTAAAAGCATAGATATGGATTCGCAAAGGCTGGGTAGGGTTAGGTTAGGTTGGGCTATGTAATGTTATGTTATGTTATGTTATGTTATGTTATGTTATGTTATGTTATGTTTGTTATGTTATGTTATGTTATGTTATATTATGTTATGTTATGTTATGTTATGTAATGTTATGTTATGTTATGTTATGTTATGTTATGTTATGTTATGTTATGTGTCTAATCTTCACCTGGACTTGATCCCAGCGAAAGTGTACTGGTATCAAGAGAGCTCCCAGGTAAACAGGTGTACTGGAGGCACTTAACCTGATCTCACCTGAGGCCCTTACACACACACACAGTAGCCCAGTCACTCGCCACTTTACCTCTTTTCACTTTCTCCATCCCATCCCCCTTCCACTTCCATCTTTCTCTCTTTATCTCTCCATCTTCCCTTCCCTTCATTACCCCATCTTCTGTCTCCCTCCTTTACATCCTTCCATCTTCTTCCCTCTTTCCCTCCTCTCCTTCTATCCCCCCACCCCCCGTGTTCTCCCTCTCTCCGTCCTCCCTTCCTTCTACCCTCCACCCATTCCTTCCTCTCTCCCTTGTTCCCTTCCACCCTCCCTCGCCCCTTCCCTTTCCTCCCTTCCTTCCTGTCCCTCCACCTCTCTTTCACCCTCCTTTCTCCCTTCTTCCCCTTTCCTTCTGTCCACCCTCCCTTTCCACCCTCCTTCTCCCTTCCACAGGTTAAAGCAGACCTTCTACCCATTACTGTCACACAATTGTCCTGTTGAAGTTGATTGTTGATACGGTGATAATTGTCTGACTATAAACAAGACGGGTTAGGTTACGTTTGGTTAGGTTTAGGTTAGGTTAGGTTAGTGTTTTGGCAATACAGTGAGAGCAGTGAGATCCAGCAGTGTTATCTGTGAGGTGCTGTTAAGTGATCACCTGAGATTTGTGGTGACAGTGACCGTGGTTAACGAGGCAATCAATACCTCCAGTGACCCATGTCCTTGTCAGGTGAATCCCCTCCGCGAGTTGGACATCCAAGCACGACCACAAACCACCACATACGACCAGGAACGACCAGGAACGACCACACACGACTACACATGACCACACACAAACTACACACGACCACGCATAAACCAACACGACCAGAAACAACCACACACGACCACGCATAAACCAACACGACCACACACAAACCAACATAACCACACACAAACTACACACGACCACGCATAAACCAACACGACCACACATAAACCAACACGACCACACATAAACCAACACGACCACACACAAACCAACATAACCACACACAAACTACACACGACCACGCATAAACCAACACGACCACGCATAAACCAACACGACCACACATAAACCACCCACAACCACGAACGACCGCGTAGGAGGTAAATATTACATCAATATTCCAACACACGCTGACTGCCTGCCTTTATCTGAGTGTGCCAAGACAAGTACTGTACGTTTCTCACATATCTACCAACGTACAGTGTGTAGTAGTCGCTGTTTACTGTACAAGAGGTGACACTAATACTGTCCTTGTTGATGTTTACACTTAAAACGGACACACCCTCACCCTGGCACCTCTGTCCTTGCTAACAGATGTACAACAACAGTTCGTCCTGACAGGTGTGAAGACATGGGCTGTACTCCATCTCTCACACCTGTCAGGTCCCTGATTAAGATCTAACTATAGGCAGATGAAGCGACGGTAACAAGGACTGAAAGTTTCAAGATGATAATGATAAAGTTTCATGGTGATAATGACAAAGTTTCACAAGAAACCATCAAATTTCAGAGTTGTAGAAACTTTGAATAATAATAATAATAATAATAATAATAATAATAATAATAATAATAATAATAATAATGATGATGATGATGTTGATAATAATAATAATAATAACAATAATAATAATAATAATAATAATAATAATAATAATAATAATAATAATAATAATAATAATAATAATAATAATAATAATAATAATAATAATAATAATAATAATAATAATAGTAATAATAATAATAATAATAATAACGAACGGTTTTACCTATAAAATTGAGAATGCTACAACGAACGCGGATGACTACGGGACTACTTCGCCTGGCGCATGAATATTGTTGTACCGCGACCCACAACAAGAGCGTCAGGCGCCATCTTTGTCTCATTGTGCACCAGTGTTATTGTTGAAATTTCGTCTTATAATGTGGAAATTTGCGTTATTTGTATAACTATTTTGTTGTACAAGTATACAATTGTAACAATGAATCGTCCAAAGCGAGTGAGAAAGCTAATAACCCTTGAAACTAAGAAAGAAATTATAAAGAAACGTGAGAATGGAAGAAGCATTGCGAAACTTAGTGATGAATATGGGATGGCTAAATCGACTATATGTACGATTTTGAAGAATAAAGAGGAGTTAAAAACTGTGCAAGTGGCTAAGGGAATCTTTAGACTTAGCAAAGCAAAGTGTAATGTGATTGAAGAGATGGAAAATTTACTCTTAGTGTGGATAAAGGAGAAAGAAATGGCAGGTGGTAACATTAGTGAAGCTATAATTTGTGAGAAGGCTAAACAATTGTTTGAGGACCTTAAAGCCAAGACTCCCAGTGGAAGTGATAGTGATGTGCCAGTGTTTAGGGGTACCTGCATGCTGAATAACACTAAGGTAAGATAAAGTACCGTATTTTTTACATTTTCCACAGAATTTTTTCAGTGTTAAGTGGTTGTATTTGGGGGCCTGGAACGGATTAATCCTATAAAGAACGAGGTTCTGGAACCAATTACGTTCGTTATAGCATACCCCACTAGTATCATCGGGTATATTCTGGTTTACGTTTGAACATCAGCGGCTAAATATATACAAATTTCCTGTCTAAAGTATCAAAATCTTAACGTCTTAAAAAAATCTAGTTTCAAAGTATTAAAAGTCTAACTCTGAAAAGAAACATAATTTCCAAATAAAAATATATTTCATAACAGCTTAGATTCAAACTAGGAAGATGAAGGCATTTAACTGCTTAGTTTAGAATAAAGATGAACGCTTTAGTAAATATGAGTCATTAAAAGATTTGTCCCCCCCAATAATGCATCTGTATTTTTTTTTCATTTTAACATATAACAAAAAATTTAAAGGTCAGTTTCAATTTATGGATAATAAAAAAGTTTCTAAAAGTTTAATCTCAAAAGTCATAGCCCCCCCCCACCCCCCGACCCCCGACGGTCAGAGTTGTTCGGCTCCCCTGGTGTAGTGAGAGAGAGAGAGAGAGAGAGAGAGAGGGAGACGAGTTCATATGCTGTACTTCTCTCTCTCTCTCTCTCTCTCTCTCGCCAATTTCAGCCATACCAAATCTCAAATACTAACACAGAACTCATTCGTGTTGGCCAATATTCTGCTCTAGTAATCGTTCGACCAATCATTGCCTTTGTCCTGTAATCCTCCGACCAATAAGAGCGCTTTTCCTGTAATCTTTCAGCCAATTAATGAGGTTTTTCCCGCAACCTTTCAACCAATCACAGAGCTGTTACTTTGATCTCTCAGCCAACCAGATAACAGTTTTCCCGTGTTCATTGCAGCCAATCATTGTGCTTTTCCTGTAATTTATTAACCAGTTAGAGTCGTTTTCAATTTAAATTTCTAACCAATCAGCGTAATTTTACTTGTGATCTCCCAGCCAATTACTGCATTTTCCTCCTATTTTCCCAGACTCATGAAGACTAATTTTCTGTGCACTTAGTTGGTATTTTCTGTGTACCTGGCAACCGTTTTCTGTGCAGCTATGTACCGTTTTCTATACATCCTAGTTCCCTAATTTGCATCATAATTATCTAAATCATTACAGTTATATATATAATATTTCGAAATTCACAACAAATCTGACAAACACAAAGATTATCACCACGAAACAGCTGACATATAGACGGTGATGCGTGAGCAGTGTCCATGATCAACTGGCGGCCCCCTGTGTACTGAACCCAGATCACCTTCCAGTAATGGGCGTCTCAAGTTCACACGATCTCCATCTTTCTAACTTCCCATCTCTCTACTTCTCTATGTATTCATCTTTCTATCTGTCCATCTCTTTATCTCTCTATCTATCTATCTCTATATCTCTCTCTACAGCATATCTCCATCTCTACATCATCTACTGACATGACGGCCATCTTGTAGTATCTCTCTCTCTACAGCTTCCCCTAGGCTCGAGAACAAGTTTAGGGTCAGTGTGGATACAGCATACTGAGGACTAACTGTTTGGTACACAAGGAGGCAGTGTGGCCGTAACTGCACTCTATCGACGTTCACTTCCCCCAGTTGTCAAGTCTGGTATCCATTCTCCAGCTGATTGCCGGCCGCTGGATTCAATCTGGGGACCACTGAGTCAAGAAGCGAGTGTCGTATCCACTCAGCTGCCGCGTCCCTGAGGGTTCGATAACGTGATACAATAGAGAGTTGCTTGTGTTCCCCTGCACGTTCTCTCTCCTCTCACTGCTGAATATCACACGTCAGACCAGAACTAAATAAAACAAGAACTATGAACAAGAACTATTTAGCTGTGTTAAGTCACTGTTGAACAAAACGTTTCTTAAATTTGAGAAAACGAGAATAAAACTTTGGGTGACGAAACAGAACCGAAACTAGAGATGATATGAGACATTAAATAAATGCTTTGTTATTTGTTTCCTTTTAGAGTCTACCAGATGATTCTTGTCTCAAATAACTTTTTATAATATATTCTATAGAGGAATATGGTGATAAAGATACAAGATATTTGAAACGAACAATAAACTATATGCACACAGTAAAACCCTAAGTGACAGCAGCTGACGGGACGGATGACGAGAACATAAGATTTCTTGGCGAGATCTTTAAAGTAGCGGCGCCACCATCGATGCTGACGGACCCGAGAATAATAAAAGTCAGTTAATATAGTAAACGTCAGCAACAACGGCTCTTTATATTGCTCACGTAATCCACTGTGATAATTGGGGAATTGGACTCGACCACATCAAAGCTGTTCTTTACGGGAGAGTAAAATAATACAAACATTACTCGCTCCAAAAACTATCTTTATGACACAACGTTCATTTTGAAATTCATTGAACCATTCCGTAAAGAAACTTTTTTGGGGGCGTGTGCATCTATTGTTTCTCAACGTTCATTGGGTTTAGTTCATCTCTCGTGGCAGGTTGGTTAGCTTGAGTGGTTTTCCTCGGTACTTGGAGCGATAGTGAATGTGCAGGAGCCGAGGGACCACATCACTTGAAACCAACACGCTGACGTTATGGACGGGGCCGCCTGTGTCGCTGATTGGCTATCACCCCAGACCATCCACCACTCACGAGCTGCCGAGAACGAGGATCCACTCACTGTTTTGTTTACCCTTGTGATGGACTGGTGGAGGCACACAAGAACGATACGACCGAGAAACGATTCATATCCGAGCGTTGATAAGAAAGATGTGAAGGTATAGCTCGGTTGAGTTATATAAGAGATAACTTTATACACTCGTGCTGTCAAATGTGTGTGGTGGAGAGCCGTGAGAGGACAGGCAGATCAATAAACAATACTAGCGAGGAATGAAGAGACGAAACCCTTGATTAACTGGAGCTAACAGGGAAAAAAGAGGGCGGAATGATGAGGACTGACGTGTATGATGACTGAGATGGAAAGAAGAGGATCATGATAGAATGTAATTTCCTGATAAGAAAAAGGAGAAGAGAAACCAAGAACAGACCGTATAACATGAAGGAGGACGTAAGGAAACATTGAAGGACTGATGGTAATGTGACTAGTGACCAATATTATACCTTGAGATTGTGTTTGTCTGACAGTATCAACCAGGACCTCAGACCAACAACATTCTACGTGTCAAAGATGTATATAAATAACGACAAGACGGATGTAAACAATAAGATGTTGTGGAGGAATTATTTATATTTCATGTACGGTAATACCAAGATATTTAGTTAGTTATAATATATATCTAAGATCTCCTAACGTAACCTAACCTAAACCCATTCACCTCCTACCTCACACCAGCAACACGTCTTAGAGTGTACAGAGACGGGGCCATTAACTGACTCCCTGGTAAGCAAGGATAAAATATACAATTCACAAATCTTGTGTGGGGTAACGTTGGTACGAGGTGAAAGAAAGAGAGGGAGTGGGATTTTTGTGGAGACGGGTCATTTCCTCACCTTAGGCATGGTAGGAGGGGGAGGAGGAGGAAGAGTGTAAGAGAGTGTAGGAGGATGAAAGGGGGAGGAGGAAGAGGAGGAAGAGGAGGGGAGAACGAGACGAGGGTTAAGAAAGGAAAGAGGAAGGAAGGGGAGGGTGTTTGTAGGGGAAAAGAGAGGAGGAGAAGAAGAAGGTTTGGAGACGAAAGAAAAAAGAAAGGAGAAAGAGGAGGAGGAAGAAGAGGGAAGGAGAAAGAGGAGGAGGAAGAAGAGGGAAGAAGAAAGAGGAGGAGGAAGTGGATGGCGAAGAGGAAACGGTCACGTCATTTTTACCAACAAAGTATTTCTTGAAGTGTGTGTGTACAGGAGGCCCTTAACTCTTGCTGTACCAGATGTTATGTTTGTGTTGATGTCATGACCTGTGATGTTGTTGTTGATGTTATTAACTGTGATATACATACATACATACATACATACATACATACATACATATATACATACATACATTACATACATATATTACATACATACATACATACATGCATTGAAAGAAGAAAAAAATCGATATATTGACTGAAAAATTAATAGAGATCTACATTATAAATCAACATGACCGAAGGCGTTTTAAAGATGGCCTCTCTCTCTCTCTCTCTCTCTCTCTCTCTCGAAAGTTACACAGCTTTTTAAGGTGAACAGATTGTAAGGTGTCTTTCGAAGGAGAGTGGGAGTTGAGTGGGAGAGGGAGAGGGTTGAGTGGGGGGAGGAGGGGGTTAGTGGGAAGGAGGGGGTTGAGTGGGGGAGGGAGGGTTGAGTGGGAGGGAGGGTTAGTGGGGGGAGGGTTGAGTGGGGAAGGGAGGGGTTGAGTGGGGGAGGGAGGGGTTGAGTGGGGGAGGGAGGGGTTGAGTGGGAAAGATGGGTTAAGTGGAGTTGAGTGGGAGGAGAGTGGGATGTGTTAAGCATGGGTGGGAAAGAGTGGTGTGGGTTAGGGTTGAATAGTGATGATTAAGAGTTCCGTGGGGATGGGTGAGAGATGAGTGGGAATGAGTAAGAGTTTTACCATATTTACCCAATGGCAACCCCCAAGGAGTGACCTTGCCGGGGGGAAATAGTCCAGTGGCCCGTGTAGGATCTCTCCAGTGTTCTTGATAATTTGGTCAATGGCTATTCTGAAGCCCAGCACTGTTCTTGATTCCACAACTTGAGGCTGGCAGACCGTTCCCTAGGTCTATTGTCTCATGATTAAAGTCTCCCATGATGAGGGCTTGTGCTCGGGATGGTGTCTGGACGACTCTATGGAGATCTGCCACTTCCTCTCCTCTCGTGACTGTCTATTCTAAGTGGTGGATGATACCCAGGTAAATAAAGTTCAGCCTGTGACACATCATCTACAGTTGAGAGGGGATGAGGAACAGGTCAGTGGGTGTGGAGGGGGGAAGGAAGAGAATGCAGGAGAGAAGATGGGGTAAAATGAAGAAGGAAGAGGAAGAGGCAAAGAGAGGAAGAGAAAGAGGATGCGGTAGAGAGGAGAAGGGGAGGAGGAAGGGCGGGCTAAGAGAGGAAGAGAAGGAAGAGGCAAAGAGAGGAAGAGAAAGAGGATGCGGTAGAGAGGAGAAGGGGAGGAGGAAGGGCGGGCTAAGAGAGGAAGAGAAGGAAGAAGGAAGAGGTATAGAGAGGAAGCCAGGATTGGTGGAAGAAGTAGATAGGGAGAGGGAAAAGGAGGAAGAAAAAGAGAGAGGAAGGGAGGGAGGAAGAGGCATAGAGAAGAAGAGAAGGAAGGAAAGGGAGGTAAAGAGAGGAGAGAAAGATAGAGGAATAAGTAGAGAGGGGAAGGGAAGGGGGGAAGAAAATGTAGAGAAGATAGGGGAAGAAAAGGAAGGAAGGAAGAGGTAGAGAAATAAGGAGGGAAGAACGAAGAGAAAGAGAGAGGAAGGAAGGAAGGAGGAAAAGAAGGAATGAGAACATAATGCATAGGAGAGTATATTTGAAACAAGATTAGAAATATGAGAGAGAGAGAGAGAGAGAGAGGACAGCAATAAGTGCAAGAAAAACAAGGACAAAGCAAATATTGTCACAGACTTCACAATTTCCTATCAAAAGCTGGGAAGGAGACGGGAATGGCTCAGGTAATGAGCTTATATTAGTAAATGTTTCTTTATTATTATTATTATTATTATTATTATTATCATTTTGTTATTTTATTATTGTTGTTGTTGTTGTCATCTTTATTTCGTTATTTCATTCACTTATGAAATTTTGAAAATATATACATTTCAGATCTTTTACGAATATTTTAGTATCAAACACGTAGCTATGTACAGTCCCCTTCACTAGTGCGTTTACAGGTGCTCGTCATATAAACATTCCACAAGTCATTACATTGAGATATTTGTTTTAATATTGTTTTGATTCCATAGTATGTTTACTAATGAGTGTTTCCTTCTGTCGAATGTAAACAAACACAGCGCTGCCACACTGCACAAAACCTGACGAGCCCCTGTAAACGCACAAGTGAAGGGGACTGTACCTAGCATTCCGAAGTTGTTTGTAGCGTAAATGATATGTAAATATGTAGTTAATATGTATGTATGTAAATAGTATGTATACAAAGTTAACATTTACGACAAATTTACGAGCGGTTCTTACTAACCTCGTTTCATTCAAATAAATAATTCGTAAGGTCAAAACTGATACAATATGGACTGTGAAATTCAGCCTTAGAGCGATTGACATTATTCCGGGGGTATGATAGTGCTCCACCCTTTTGTCTGCAAGACGAGTGTGGCGAATATTGAGGAGAGAGAGAGAGAGAGAGAGAGAGAGAGAGAGAGGCAAGAAAAAACAGACCGATAAGACAGACAGACAGTAAAACAGTTAAGATAGAGACATAAATGAGAAAGACAGACAGATAGACAGAGGCGGATTAAACAGACAAATGCCGTTGTAGGAGAGACAAAACAGAGACGAAACAGACAAAGATAGACAGAGAGCCAAAGAACTTTAGTGTCGTCCCTAGTATCATCACCATCGTCATTAGCATCATTAAGAATTTCATCATCATCATCATCACCATCATCATCATTAAGAATTTCATCATCATCATCATCATCATCATCATTGTAGAATAATACAATGTACACCCACCATCCCAACAAGTGCTTTGAGGTCTTGTGACAATATTTTCCCGTCTATCTCAATGACTTTACGAGTTGGCTGCCAGGGTAGTGAGAGAGCAATATCGCCCTCTGCTGTTTCCGCGAAGAGAGAAGATGAGAGAAGAGAGATAAGAGAAGAGAGAAAGAGAAGTAGCAAGAGTGAATGAGAGAATAGGATGCCATGAGAGAGAGATATAAAGAGAGAGTTTGTAAGAGCTTAAGGAACAAGTTTGTGAAAAGCCATAACACTCAATGACAACTTCCACTCATGATATTTATAGGTAGAATTATTTATGTTGTCTATAACATTTAATAAAAGTCCTTCATTTTATTTATCAAATTCGGTTTATTTATCCTTCTTAACTTTTATTTAATTGGTATTCATTTGATTCTTATTTGACTGCATAATTATAATAATGAAACTTTGAATATGTTTTTAGTGCGTGTGTGTGTGTGTGTGTGTGTGTGTGTGTGTGTGTGTGTGTGTGTAATAATAAATAATAATAATAATAATAATATTCAACAGTTTATTAATAGACTTGCAGCTAGAGTGGTTGAAAATATACAGACTTACATTTGATTTAGACATAATGATGTGTGTTTGTACATTTACAGGGCTGTCAGTAGAAATCAGGGTTGTTTATTATTTAACAATAGATGGGATGGTGCTGTTCTTATATCTATCGGTGCGGGCTCACTATAACAACCTCCTTGCAACTTCACTATAACAACCTCATAACAACCTCACTATAACAATCTCACTATAACAACCTCACTATAACAATCTCACTATGACAACCTCACTATAACAACCTCACTAAAACAACCTCACTATAACAACCTCACTATAACAACCTCATTATAACAACCCTAATATAGCAGCGCCCAGGTAAATATAATAATATAATTACTATTCACAATATTATATTAATTATTCATATATTAAACGAACTGAATTATAACACACTTATGTATAGCAGCCAAGTGTAAGTGACGGAACAGTGTAAGTGACGGAACAGTGAAGTGATGGAACAGTGTAGTGACGGAACAGTGTAAGAAATGACGGAACAGTGTAAGTGACGGAACAGTGTGAAGTAAACGGAACAGTGTAGTGGCGGAACAGTGGTATGAAGTGATGCAACAGTGTAAGTGATGGAAAGTGTAAGTGACGGAACAGTGTAAGTGGCGGAACAGTGTAAGTGACTTTGACTTCTATCTTTGACTTCTTCCTCTGTGTAACTTGTGACTTTGACTTCTAACTGACTTGTTCAATTTAGCTTGAACTTTAATTGCTTTACTTCCACTTGATTTTAAATTATGACTTAACTCGGCCTACATATTAACCTCTCAATAGGTTGAATTCATCCCTGGACGCTTATTGGATGATGAATTGTGCCTGGGTTCTGTAAGCCAATCAGAGGGCAGTATCCTAGGTCATGTCTGGGGTCGTGACCTCTCGTCTGAGGGAGAGATGAGGGAGAGTCAGAGCTGAGGTCAGGGGAGAGGTGAGAGTAGGAGGAGAAGGGGAGATGAGGAAAGGTGAGAGAAGAGGTGAGAATTGAAGGAAGGGAGGAAGGAAGAGGTGAGAATGAAGTAACAGGCGGAAGGAAGAGGTGAAAATGAAGGAGGGAGGAAGGGATTAAGAGATGAAAGGAGAGTAGGAGGTGAAGAAGGGAAGAAGAGAGAGGGAAGAATAAGAAGAAGGGAAAAAGTGAGAGATGAAGGAAGGAGAGGGAAAGGAAGAGGGAAGATGGTGTTCAATAATATAATCGTTATTTCAGGGTTTATTTCTCTATGACTAGTAGAGATGGAAGAAGAGAGGAGAAAGATAAGAGAGAGGAGAGAGAGAGAGAAATTGGTCAATCACCATACAATCAATAAAATATTCCTTCACAGAGTATAATATATTTTTAATGTATTCTTCAATGATAAGTATTTCTGGTTCTCTATCATCATCATTATTATTATTATTGGCATATTATTTAACATCTCATTCGACTCATACATAGAGTTGATAGATAGATATAGTGACCATATATAACAACAATACCACCAACAACAACAATAATAACAAAATGTAAATAAACCTACATTCCTGAACCAAACAAGTCATAACCGGGAGAAGAACTCAATATTGGCTTCAGAATTGCACTTCTCAATGTGTATGCTATAAGTCTTTCTTGTATAGTTGCTGAAGCTTGGCTATATTGGTTCAGATTACCTAAGGGTTATTGATATTCAGGTTCCTTCCTTCCTTCCTTCCTTCTTAGCTCACGTTCCATCTCTCCGGTTATACAGTACAGTAAGCCCTCCAAGGTACTGGCATGTTACCCATCGTCTCTTGTGTGAACAGTGAAGTAAACTAATCAATTTTTAGGGCATCTGTTGTTTGTTTATCCTCCTTCAAGGCACGTTGTTTTCGTCCTTTAGACAACCAACAGTATCTTTCGTCTTCATTTTGTTCTTGGTATATATAAAAGGATTTGGAGTCTTTTTTAATATTTGGGAACAACTAATTGAAATCTTTTACGTACCCAGTTCAAGTATACGCTCACGAATTTGGTATTTCTTCCACTGGTAGTATTTTCTTTAGCTGGGGTCTCCTGGTGTGGTGTCGTTCTTCCGTCTAGCTTCCTGCCTCTTCCTTGACTTCCAGGAATCTCATTCCTTTACCGCTGTCTTAAGGTTTCTGTTAATTTCTACCATGACTTTTTTGTACTTGATTAATTTATTATGACATCCTCTCTGTTTACTGTCACTGGTATTCCTTCGTGTGTTGATCTTCCTCACCTAACTATCAATGATTGTATTCCACCTTGGTATATAATTGTCGCTGGCAGGAGTATATTTTTCCTAACAAAACCCCCATTAAGACTAGGTCATTATAAGACATACATACATATATACATACATACATACATGCATACATACATACATACATATACATACATACGTACATACATACATACATACATACACATACATACAAACATACATAAGATATGAGTTGGTTTTTGGATAGACTTTGTTGTAATTCATCTTTTTTTATTTGTTCACATGCTGTGCGACCTAAAACATGAGGCAATGATGACATCCACTAATCCTCACACCAACACTTCGATAATATGTTACATAAATTTATTTGTCAGTGGCCCAAGGTTAAAACCGCTTTGAAAACCTTTTGATCTTGATGTATGACAGTTATTTTGTGGGTCCTTTTTTCTGACCTGACCTGTTCTAGTCACGTCACCACCCTTCTCTTGGCCTCTACGGTTGTGTTGGTGTGGGGATTAGTGATGTCATCATTATGACCTGACTCATGTTTTAGGTCACCCTGTATATTTAAGCCTCTCTCTGTCCATGTAATCTAGTTGCTCTGAAGATGTTCGAATAAAGACGAAAGCTAAGGTACCTGTTGTTTCCATTTTCCGTGTGATTTTATCAAGATTTATCTTATCCACGTTTTCATTGTGGATTTACGAAATATGTAAACCTACACGTCTCTTACGCTGTGTCCTTAATCTGTCAACAACATCCTCATCTTCATTCCCCATCTACCGCAACTGGCTGAAGAAGAGTTTGGTTGAAGGCCTGTTATAGTCTCAAAAACGTTGAAGTTTTGAAAGATTGCAGAGATGATAAAAATTGTTCCCAAGTCCTGTCTTCCAAGTAGACTAAGAAATCTGGACAATCACATTCTCTGAGTTGGGATATGTGTTGCTAGATTCCCTTATCAAGAGTTCAAGTGATAGTGTGAAATTAGCCTTCCGCTAATAGTACCTGCGTAAAATACTTATGCAAAAACAGTAATTTAGGTTGATATGGCACCATTCGTGATTTTGTATATCAACTTCTTAGTGAAACTGACAAAGCCCAAAGAAGGTTAATGCCAAATTAAATGCTCTGTTTGACGAGAGTTACTGACTATTGAGTGATCCAAATTTGTTCATAAACTTAATATCTTATGATTCGCAGACAAATGAGAACTTGTTCTTGGTTTTGGTAGGAAGTTTTCTATCACTCAACGGTGCGTTAATCCGCTTACTATTGCTAAAGGGTTTACCTCAACCTGAAAAGATGAAGTCGTTCGATATAAATGAAGATATTTCCATAGCTAAAGGTTGTATACATAGTGTTTAAATAAGAAATTTCTTCAAACATTCCAAAAAGATTTGAAACAGCCTTGATAAATCCTGAAAGAAATAAGAATATCCATATTACCAAGGCTGATGTTGTTCGCTATTGTTATCTTGGATAAAAGACTACAATGATAAGATGAATTCATTACTTAGTGATGAAAGCACGTATTGTGAGCTTACGAAAGATCCCCTGAAAATATTAATAAGTTATCTAATTCCAAAATGAAGATGTTATTGAAAAAAGAACCCTGATCTCACTAAACAGCTCTCTCAAATCAATCCCACTTACCTTATATGTATGGATTGATCAAAACACACAAGCTTAATAATCCATTACGTCCTATCGTGAGTCTTCAGGGTTTGCCATTTACAATTATCCAAGTGGCTGGTAAAGATGATATCCTCTACAGGCCAAATATCTAATTCACATATACGCAATAGTAGTGATTTAATTGATAAACTCAAGAAACACAACGAACCTTGCGAATTAATAAGTTTTGATGTAAATTCACTGTTCACTAGGAGTACCTGTGAAAGACTTACTTTCATTTCTAAAGATAAATTACAACTGCTAGATTTAACCATTGAACACAGATACTTTCCTTGAAATTGATAGAGTTATGCGTAACCTCACAATGTTTAGCAACAAGTTCTTGCTAGCGCATTTGGCATGAGCATGGGTAATTGTCTTTCTGCTCCTCTAGCCTGTATTTATATGGAGTTCTTGAGTCTAGATTACCTCAAATGTAGTGGACTGTATTCTCCTGGTATAGATATGTAGATGATGTCTTTTGTCTTTGGCCTAAAAACAGTGACCCTTGAATTTTTAGACAAGCTTAATAATATTGTCCCTAGTATCACATTCAAATTGAAAGAGAAATAAGTGAATCCCCTTCCCCATTTCTTGATATATCAAGAGAAATGGCCAAACTATAAGCACCCTGGGTATATAGAAAGCCCACACAGGTAGACAGTTTCATCTACTTTTTATCCAATCACCTTGAGTCTACCAAAATGTCAGTTTTTTTCTGCTATGTTCCTACGATGTCTGCGTATTTGTGACTCTAACTTATTGACGACGAATTTAAACATTATCTGTTCTATTACAGAAAACGGGGTAATTCTTCTGTGTTTGTTGATCGTTGCTTTAAAAGGGCTAAAAATCTTTCATTCCTCTCTGTAACCAGACAAGTTCCTAACACTTAAGAATATTTTGACTCTTGCCCTATCGTGATGAATTTGTCCCTTTAGTTCGGTCCTCAAGCTTCTAACAAATATTAATGTTGTTTTCTGGCATGACTCAACCATTACCAATATGTTAATAATATGAACAGCCCGTTTGAATGTAAATGGAAGTGTTTATTGTATTCCATGTAGCCAATGTAATTGTAATTATGTAGGTCAGACAGAAAACACTGCAGCTCAGAATCAAACAACATAAGTATAATATCAGAACTGCATCTGGAAAGCAGTGCCTTGTTCGTCTGTTAGAATAATAATCACCCCATTGCTTGGGAAAAAGCTTGGAAGTGATTCAACCATCTTGTGTCACAGAAAGACTTTGTTGAAGCTAGTTTGATTAAGGAATTAAAATCAATAACCTTAGTGATGGTCAGTTCAAAACTGATAATATGTTACATAAATTTATTTGTCAGTGGCCCAAGGTTAAAACTGCTTTGAAAACCCTTTTGGATCTTGATGTATGACAGTTATTTTGTGGGTCCTTTTTTCTGACCTGACCTGTCTGAATAATGTCACCACCTTCTTAAGCCTCACGGTTGTGTTGGTGTGGGGATTAGTGGATGTCATCATTATGACCTGACTCTCATGTTTTAGGTCACCCTGTATATTTAAGCCTCTGTCCATGTAATCTAGTTGCTCTGAAGATGTCTGAATAAAGACGAGTTAAGACATACATACATACATGCATACATACATACATACATATACATACATACATACATACATACATACATACATACATACATAAACATACATACATACATACATACAATGAGAAAAAAATAGAATGAAAAATACAGAAAAATATAATAAAGAGAGGAGAGTGTGTGTGTGATTAGGTCATCGCCACTCAGGTCGTCACTCACTTAATGACCTCGTTTAGACCTCGTGTGTCTCCTCCACTTGCTAATCCATTTTCTTTCTTTCTCATTTTCTTTAGCTTTTTATTTCCTGTATTTTATCTTTTACATTACTCTCTCTTGGTCTCTCTCTCTCTCTCTCTCTCTCTCCCCCCCCCCCCCACTCTACTGCTTCCTTAAACATTTTTATTCAACTACTTTACCTCACACCGGAGTCCATGAGGTGTGGAGAAGAGAAGAAGAAGGAAGAAGGGAGGAGAAAAAGTGGAGAGGTGGGGAAAGAAGGAAAAAAGGAAGGAGGGAGAAGTGAACAGTGATGGGGGAGAGGAAGCAGGAGCAAAATGGCTTCGTTTGGGAGCGATCTGGCAGCAGGGTCGTCCAAGATGAGAGGAAGATGTTTTCCATGAGAAGTTTTGCCTAACAAATTTATTGACCAAAGCGTAGTACAGTTGCCTATTCTGAGTATTAATTCAGTCAGGTCTTGACACTGGTGGTAACACTTCTCACTGCCACGCAGGACAGAAGAGGTTCATACACAAAGAAATACTTCATATTCATTAACAGTATATATAGGTCATGATCATGTGGGTGATGTCACTGTTCACTGCCACGCAGGACAGAGGTTCATACAAAAATACATCATATTCATAAACAGTATATAGGTCACAGTCATGGGTGATGTCACTGTTCACTGCCATACAATGCAGTGTCCACATACATCAGGAGTCATATCCTAATCAAGACTAACCAGTGGGCTACAAAATTTGGATAAACAACAACAACCCCTCAAACCCCTTGAGTCAATGTAGCACTAAAAAGTTCAAGATACGAAAGTGAACAACAGACTCCAGAACACGATAACAACACCTATAATTTCACCAATATGAGACCTGATGACCCACGTAATGTCTAAACACCAACCTAGGACGGAGACTTAACCACCATTATAAGGCAATAAGAACACTAATAGAACGTCAGAATTTTGAGAGTCGTGAATTTAATAAGTTAGACTTTTGGCGATATGTGAGGCATATTTAAAAATTCTTTCACCCATAAATCTAACTAGATTATTTTTTCATAAATCCTCAATTAAATATAGTCCATTCTTACTCAAAATTCTGAACTTCATTAATTAAACCCTAAACAAAATAACTTGATTCATAACGACGAGATAACATACAGATATTTCATACATAATAAACTTAACAAAAATAATTAATTCTTTATCCAAAATTTAGACCAAAACAGACAAAAAAACTCAACCACCAAACACACACACACACACACACACACACACACACACACACACACACACACACACACACACACACACACACACACACAAACACACACACACACACACACACACACACACACACACACACTAGGTGTTTATCCACCTAAATGGTCCTGTCTATCATCTATAGACCCGTCACTTACCCGTGGGAAGAAAAGACGAATATTAATGATAATACAGGTGATGCTTATTTCTCTATCTCCCTCTATCTGCCTTTCTGCATCTGCTTCTATCTGTCTATCTGTCTATCTCTGTCTATCTGTCTTCTGTCTGTCTATCTCACCACCCCACAACACCACAACCACACGTCTATCTGTCTTCTCTGTCTATCTATCTGTATGTCTGTCTGGTGATATATAGAACAAAATCAGAGAATTTTCACCAAATTTATAATGGAAACAAAGAGATCTACTTCTCCAAGTTCTCGACCCTAGACACTGTACCTGACATTGCTTTATTTAACCATTATTAAAACAACGAAACCTTACTCAACCCCCGTAGATAGCGGAAGATGTCAGTAATACAGGCAGGACGTCTTATTCACGCCTCAAATCCATACACATAACATAGTAATAATACATAAAGAAACATTTATAAAAAGGAAAATACAGAACTTCCTATCCCAATCATGCACAGTTTCACACAATAGATATGAATTGACCTGCAGAGATTGGACGAGAAATACACTATTTTATCAATACGCGTACTGTGTGTGCCGACCAGAAAATGTCAGCATGCCTTCTCCTGAAACAAGCGCCCAGTCGATCCCATACAAGGATATCAGACAAGATTCCTTTACGCCATTTGCTCAGTCACGGAGGTAACGGGAACCTGGATGTTAATCGATCTGAGGATCATATTCCGGGGTTTTGGTTGTAGCGCAGTTGACGAGTTGTCTGGTCTTCTCTCACTATTCCTTGACACTGGGTCATCTGCAGCTCGTTAACTCAGGGTGAAGGTTGGCGACAGATATTTACACTCCTAAACAAATGTACGCCTAGTGTTTTTTACTGGGCAGTCCCATGTTACACGAGGGCGACCATTACTATTATTATTATTATTATTATTATTTATGAATGAGTAGGTGGTTGGGTTGTGTCTTGTATATTAGGATCGGATCGGATTACTTTAATTGCTTTTCAAACGAATTTTACGACCAGATTCTTATGTTCTACTTATGACTGACTTGAAGGATTTTAATTTACAGCAGATCTGTGTTTACGACCAGTGTCTTAAACTGCTGAATATAGAGGAGGTATGTAGGGACAACTTAGATTGTTGTGAGGAAACCAATGACCAATCAAGGCTGAGTAAATAGACATTTGCCAAGACAACTCGGAGTTATAGAATTTGCCAATGAAGTTTTGCATGGTATTAGGGGTGTAGTTATTGGGCCTAGGGAACGCCCAACAATGTCCACAGATTAGTACATGAACCATAACGATTTCAGCCAGAGGAGTGACCCAGATTCATAGACACAGAATCTAGATTCGTTCGACAGTAGAATAATGCCCCCCGTGAAAATCTAGATCCAGAGTTTATTCCAAAAACACTCCAGGTCCCAGAACCTTAAATTCTCAAACATTCCAGAACTTTAGAAATTAAGATTTCCCCAAAGACATTCTGATATAAAAAATAATATTCTCAAAAAATCTAGATTCCAGAACTTATTATTCCAAGAAATTCCAGATTCCAGAACTTAATATTCCAGAACCGTTAATCTTAACTTCACCTGCTATAGCAAAACTTGAGCGGATCAGAACCTTCCTATTCAGGAGGAACTTCCTCCCCATCTCACCAAAGAGGTTTTCCTATTCATCACCTACACGTTATTTTTGTTATTTGACAAATATTTGTTAAAACATTATTACACTTAAGCTAATCATTCTAAAGCTTAATGTTTATATATGTTTAGAAATCTATCTTACAGTATTTTTTCATTTGTGTCTTTAAGCTTTAATCTTCAAGACCTACTGCCTTTTCGCTATCAGACTTTTAAGCTTTATAATTCTGAAAGCCTAATATCTCTTTACGCTTAAAACATTCTCTTCTCCTCAGCTTCTCCCCATCGTCTCAAAATGCTTAATTCTACAAAACCCACAAAAATGATATAACAGCTTATAAATATACAGTAATGTGTTCTTAGTGTTAAAGATCTGTGAGGAGTGGAAAGATAATCCGCTGAAATTAGGTTGCCAGATGAAACCTCCAGATAACGGATAATATAATAGTCCCTATATATGAAACCCTCCATATAACGGAATAAGTCTGATAGAAGTTCCATATTTATATATTTATTAATAGTGAATGGGGCAAATATAAGCATTTCTGCACAATGTGTTCGTAGTTACCTGTTATGAGGAAGCCGCACTTTTGTGCTTGAGCTGGGATTGTCTTGAGGCAGCAACCGTTCTGGGAATATTTTGTTTACATATATAAACATGTAGATGTACACCACCCACACCCACACACCCACACAAAACCACACCACACACTACACCCACACAAACCACACCCACACCACACCGCACACACACACACACACACACACACACACACCCCACACACATGATACCCCACACAAACACACACACACACACAACACACACACACACGCAATAATTTATATACTCTGTATGTGTTTAGTGTTCCAGATACCCTGAAATTTCCTCCCACCCTCTCCTCATCTTTCCTCCCCCTCCCATCTCCTCCAACAATTCCTTCTCCTCACTCATCTTCTTACTCCTTCATATCTCTACTTCCTCCCCATTTCTTTTCTCCTCTCATCTCTCATCTTTACCTTCCTCAACTCTCACCTTTCTCATCTCCACCTTCCTCCCTCCCTCCCTCTTCCCTCAATTTCTTTCCTTCCTCCCTCATCTCCCTCCTTTTCTCCCTTATCACCCTCCCTCTTCGCCCTCCTTGTTGTCCCGGAGACGATGTGTCCCATAAGCCTGGCAACGAGCCCCTTCACCTTCCCTCTATTCCACCGCCCTCTGACCTGTTTATGTTATCGCACGATGTTAATACTTTATCTCATATATCCTGACTATGAAGTGAATTCCTCATATCCTGCTACAGTAGTTAACCTCTATATCCTGAGCTATGTAGCGTTAACCTCTATATCCTGAGCTCATGTAGCGTTAACTCTCTATATCCCGGAGCCATGTATAACGTAGCATTATATCTTATGTATCCTGTAGTTATGTAACAGCTTATCATGACCAGAGATGTGATTATGTATACATGTATAGTATATATAAATGTGTAACTCGATAATAATACATAGTGATACAGTCTTAAAATCTGGTACACGTATCCTCATGACCCTGGCTTGTGTTAATATGCATCCTCACCAACAGGTTAAAAGTCAAGGTCACAGTATTAAGAGAATATCGTCTGAGGGGTGACACCAACGCCTCCAGGGAATGATCTTGTCCTCAAAGACTTTCACCAAGACGCCGCTGATCGGTTTAATTCAGACGACAAATTACGCTGAAAAAACACAGCGGCACTCTTCAACTCCTCGATGGTAGGAACCTCAATCAGATCTGAGATCTATAAAACACTAGTACTGTCGGGTTTGAAGGGCTGTTCTCGTGCCTACATCCTTGATCAAACAACAATTCTCATGGCTGATATCGAAGATGCTAGGAACTATACTCGTATACTGTATTCAGTATCCGCTGACACTACCAGAGAACTCCCCCACAGCCACCGTCGTTAAATGGAAGAGGACCTAAATGCCCAACCACTGTTCATGCCCTCCCAGTTCTTCCATTTCAGCTGAACTACATCTTCCTGAGCCTGCTTTCTGCCTTGTCTGTTGTCAATTAGGGACACACCAGCGCAGACTGCTGTCGACGTGATCGTCCAAGATGCCGTTTCTGCTCATGGCGGCCATCTCTCCACCACCTTTGCTCATAAAATCAGGAGTACCATAATGTGGTGTGTGCCTGCGGTTCACCCCAGGTGCTGCAGTTGTCTGCCGGCACAACGCTAACTCAAAGCACGGCCTCAAACGTCCGTCTGTCCCCGAGAAAGGCTCCCCAACTCCAGACGTCTCCTCACTGACGCTATGGATTCTCCTGTCTCTACTCTGATACTGGCAGACCTTGTGCTTCCACCTGTGCCTACCCCCACCCAGTCCTATCCTCTCCCACATACTTCAGAGAGCAGTGTCCCCACTGACCTACACTGATTACTCGTGCCCGCTGCTGACGCCCAACTCACTTCCCACTCCTGGTCTGATACATGCAGGAATACTTTCCTCTGAGCCCCAACCACCCACTGCCCCTTCACTGCCGCTGTCCACCACTGCCTCCTGGGTCTGTCTCGGCGTGAGCTGTTCCCACCAAACACGCCCTGTCCACCTGTGCCTCAACTTATCCACCCACCACAAGCCACACCTGCTCCTGCCTCTGGGCCATCCCCCAAGGCTCCCTATTAGACCAGGAGACACAATCCCAGACTCCTTGATTCCACTGCCCGGCATGCTGTCACCCTGTGGCCCACCTGTTCAGGCCGAGGGCACACATGCATCCGCCCAGGTCGCCCGTATCCAGTCCACTACACCACCAGGATAGCTCCCCAACAGGACTGCAGACACCACCTGGCACATTAATAGCCTGTACAAGTTTACTGGCCTCACAACTACACCATGAATAAGTTCCATGCGTTCTGTGCCTCAAGAACGCGGATGAGCTGCTGGTATCTATGCACTAGTGTACATGTGTGTTGCGTCCCTCCACCCTGATGGCTCACAAGGAGGACAAGCTCGTGGCCTCTGCTTTATACGTCACAGGAGGTTTCCTACCCACCTCTCGACCTTCTCCTCCCAGATACTGTAGCTACCGACGAACACACCATCACAATCACACTAAAGGAAGTCCCTCAATATTGTCAATGTCTAGCACTTGACATTATTACAGACCCCATGCTCTTTTCATCAAACAGATGAACTGTACCGGGGTACCTCCACACACTCATCCTCCTGTCACTATATGTAACTTGCTGACACAGTCATTCATGGCTCTTCAAGCACCTACATCTTTAATGCACAAATCAGAAGGCAAGCATGAACTCTGTATGCTTCATGTTGGACGCTGTAAATACTTTTGCGCTTTCCTGCACGGTATGCATGAGTGCCCAAAAACTAGTTCCTTGTGGGACAAATCTGAGTTCCTTTTTTTTTTTTTTTTGTGAATTAGCCCACCCCGGCACAGGTCAAACAACCCACAACGGGCCTGAAAGGGTTTCGATTCAGTCTTAAAGTTAGTGAAGAGTAATTGTGCCCACTAAACAGTCTCATTCATATTTGAGAGTGACACACACATACCAGTTAGCCCTCAGTGAGACAAGACGTGTCCTGTACCCACTCCTGGTTGTCAGCCAGGCCATATCTGTTTGGTCCTGCTCCCCCCCTCCCTCCCGCTATATCTAACTCCCTACCAACTCACTACACTGGATTTATCAGCAAAACATTCAAATGCAATGATTGCTTAAAACAGTGATCTCAAGTGTACACCAAGGAAAAAACACAAAACAAACGTGATTTACAGAGTGTAATACCAGACCTGGGCACTTTATCGGTCATCTTCAAAGGGCCAGTGACAAGGACCACTGCGGAGTTAATATATACCGTGGGTACTGTGTCGACGACCCTTAAGAGCCAGAGACAAGATCATGGTACATAACTAGACAAATATTAATATATGTCACCAGATGTCGTCGAGTTTATGGTCACCGCGGTCAAAGACTTCTGTCCGTCCACAACAACAGATATCAACACATGTTCATCAGTGATTTACCCAGACGCTTCCTGTACAATGTAAATCGTGGCAATGAATATCATGGTAGCAGTATTTAACGATTAAAATTACTGAACATATTCCATGCCCGCAGCCGCAGAACAAGATATCACAAACAGAAGCCCATTACGACCATCACCTCTACTAAAAAACAGATAAACTTACCCCTGACAGACCGAACCAATACACTGAAGTTCCCCAAATATGTAACGATCTCCTCCTTACGTTTATTATTCGTCAGTTGACGGTAAAGTAGCTGCATAGGCAGTCTACTGTCGTCCATGTGGTAACATGCCAGTCCAACGTAGCTGTTCAAAGAATGTAGACTACGTTGGTAAAGTTCAAGTGCCTTGAGGTGCCTCCTGTATGTAAAAAAACGGCAATTGGCGGGGTAAACCTGAAAGTGGGTAACATTGAGAGGGTAGTACAGTTAAGCTGATGGATGGTGGAGGTGTGGCTGAACCAGGGCAGGCTGAAAGAGAATCGAGTCTTACCTACATTCACCTCAAGGCCGAAGTGTAGGCCTCTCAAGATCTCCTTGTCGCGTTCAGTGAGCGGCAAGGGTGAGGTCGCCTGCATACTGAAGATCAGTAATGGAAGCTGTCGACACCTTTGTTCCTGACTGAAGTCGTTGAATGCCGAAAAGATCCTTCATCCGGTACTGGATGTCCCACCCCGCTGATTAAATTCGTCACTGGCACGAGGGAAGGCAGCCAAGAAATGGAAATGAGAGTTGGTGCCAGTATAACCTTGTTTTGCCCCCTGCTGGGGAAGAACTCAGACTGGTGCCAGTGTTCAGGACACTGCCAGCTCGCCATCATGGAGTTGCCTCTCAATGCCGATGAATTTTGTGGGCCCCCAAACGGCTGAGGTTAGATCGATGAAGGCCATGTACAGATCACGACGCTGTTCTTCGCACTGTTCCTATCTGGCGGGCAGCAAAATCATGTCAGTGGTGCCACTTGATGGTCTAGAGCCACATTGAGATTCTGAGAGGAAGCTCCGCCGCAGGAACAAGTCTGCTCAGGTGGACCGGGCATAATCTTGCTAAGGATGACAAGTAGCGAGATTCCGCGCAGTTGCCACAATCTGCACCATCCTCGACACTGGCTCCTACTACCACCGGAGATCCTCGTCCGCTGAACTGCTGTTCAACACCACAACCAAATCCAGCCCATGAGCACGAACTGATCGCATATTAGAACAAACCCCACTCCTAACCAATGAAAAAATTATCAACAACACGTAATCAAACTATCAATAAAAGTTCACGGACTTGTAACGCACCCACATTCAACTACTACAAAACAAAACCGGCACCGTGTGTCCTGTCCTGACGACTACAAATGTCGATTCAAAGTGACTGACTCCTCATAACCAGTGTGTTCACTCCAGGTAAACCTTACCTTTTGCACTGCCACTATGTTGAAATGCCCTGTAGTATATAACTCCTCTTCACCTTTGTATATTATTTGTCAATAATCTTGCCAGCTACGGACAGCAGCGCCAGATCCTGATGAATTACCACACCTGACCGGTGTCCCTCGTTCTTTAAATATTGACGTAAGACTATTTAAGAGCTTGAGGATTTTCCTTTCTCATATATTCTTCAAGAAGAGGAGACGGCTGGCAAGCATAGTCCCTCAACATAAACCCTGCCGAGATTCTCCATGCCCCGAGGCTTATGTTATTTTATCCTTTGATGGCAGTAGCACCTCACCAAGGATAGAGGATGCTGAGGGACCAGCGAAGTCAGGACATCCACGTCCCTGTTCGATTGAGCAGTGAATGGTAGCGCTTATTCCAGTGCTGAAGGATGCCTTCTTCGCCTTTAATTAGGGGTTACCGTCGACAGAGCGAAAAACAGCCCCTTCCTACTGACTTAGATGGAAGAATTTAAATACTCAAAACGTCTGGAAACTGAAGCAAAGGCTCCACCACCCCCCACTGACTTACCAATGAAACTCTACAAGGAGTTCCCCGAACTGCTAATCCCTCTGCTCCATCATCAATGCTTCCATCCAATCAAGATGCCCAGCTGACTACAAGACCCATATGTCACCAGCCCAAGTCAACCAATCCACAATCATTAAATAAGCTACGACCCATTGCCATCACCCCAATACCCAGCTTAATCTGCTAAAAGTTTCGTGTTTGACTGGGCTTATGCTGATATTGCATTCGCCAAGTAGATCCCCAACAATTTGCAATATGAAAACTTCTCCACCACCTCAGTCTTGTCAGCTTGTCAACTTACATAACAATATTAGACCCCAAAATACCTTGTGGACTCCACCAAACTCCTCAGCGTCACTATAGATAACAAACTAAATCGAAAAAACACGTCAGTACAGTTGTCAACCTCCAGTTTTCGTCTCCACCTCCTCCGCCGACTCAAGTCCCTCAGTCGTTTACAACATTCATTCCAAGCTCACCTATACTCCCCTTCCTCGTCTTCCTCCGTAACCACACAACGTAAACATCTATAAAAAAGCGCAAAAGAGGGCATACAAGATCATTCTCTCCCCTTCTACTCCACACATCAGCGCTCAACACACTGACCCTCCGGCTCACTCTGATCATCACCACGACTGCTGCCTGCAAATTCCAGAGAAGCTTCTGCACCATCCCTATTAATTGGCCCCTACTACCACCGAGACCCGTCCGCGAATTCGCACAACACCATTACAAACCGAATCCAGCCCATACGAGCATGAACTGATCGCCATTAGAACAACCCACTCCTAACCAATGCAAAAAATTATATATCAACAACCGTAATCAAACTATCAATAACAAGCTCCACGGACTTGGCGCACCCATTATTCAACTACTATAAACAAAACTGTGCACCGGTGTGTCCCGCCTGGACGATTACAATTGTTGAGTCGTGGCGATCAATTCGCAACCAGTGTGTTCACTCCCCAGGCACCTTACCTTTTTGCACTTGCCACTATGTTAAAATGCCCTGTAGTATAACCTTCTTCACCTTGTATATTATTTGTCAATTAAGAGACCCATTCTAATTATGTAATCATTGTATATTTTCACGCCTGGCTGCCATGTTCTTTCAACAAACCGTTAAAATAATACACACACACACACAATAATAATAATAATAATAATACAATAATAATAATAATAATACATAATAATAATAATAATAATAAAACTGTCATAATTATTCTAGCTTCAGGTAAATCAAATCTATGAAGTATCTATCGATTCTGCATATGAACGCTTTAATGTGTACTGTATACAATGTATGTGTGTGTGTGTGTGTGTGTGTGTGTGTGTGTGTGTGTGTGTGTGTGTGTGTGTGTGTGTGTGTGTGTGTGTGTGTGTGTGTGTGTGTGTGTGTGTGTGTGTGTGTGTGTGTGTGTTTGCAAAACTCTGCTTCTCTGCTATATGAGCCGGTTTAGGCCTCTCATAATATAGGCGTATGCCACCTGGCCATTCTTCCTGGCCCTCCCCACTTGTCCTCTCCTCGGGTCTTCCCCACTTGTCCTCTCCCCTAGCCCTCCCATCACTGTCCTCCCCTGGCCCTCCCACTCTGTCCCTCCTGGTCTCTCTCACTTGTCCCTCTCCCCTGGCCCCCCACTTGTCCTCCCCGGTCTCTCCTCACTCTGTCCCTCTCCCTGGTCTCTCCCCCCTGGCCCTCCCACTCTGTCCTCCCTGGCCTCTCTCACTCTGTCCTCTCCTGGCCCTCCCACTCTGTCCCTCCCCCGCCCTCCCCACTCTGTCCTCCCCAGCCCTCTCACTTGTCCCTCTCCCTGGCCCTCTCTACTCTGTCCTCTCCCTGGCTCCTCCCCCACTTGTCCTCTCCCTCATGCTTTTGGATCTCTTTCACTCGTATTAAATTTTGATAACAAGTATTTTCAGGTTTACCTGAATGACTTGACCACACACTGGATCACCTTAATAACACATCTGTAACCTTTATACGTACATACACAGTTAAACCACACACATATATATTAATTATACACACAACCACACACATCTACACAATAAATGCAAAACAACAAACACACATATACACAACCAGCACACAGAAACGCATAAATACATACACACACAACACACGCATATACACACACGCACACGATACACCGGTTCGATCACCAGGCAGGGTGAAAGAGGATAGCCATCCAAGGGCCACCTAGGTAGAAGGCCGTCAACACAACAACCACACCCTAAAATAACGACCATGACCCAGTGTCACGAATAACTCAGAAGACTGACAACTCACAACCACTTGCTAACCATTACCCCTGATCCGCAAATCGATTAACATCCAGGTCTCTAATTACCTTTGCAGGAACAGAGGCAAATGGCGTAAAAAATTGCCCATAGTTTCCCCACCCTGCTCAGATTAAACCCATGCCGCTCATGAAACGAGCATGCTGACCATTACACCACAGGTCGAACACACACACACACACACACACACGCGTACGTACACACATACACACAAATATATACAGTACATACTCACACACATACAAACACACACGCACAGACATACATTAGAACACATACCACACAAACATACACACTCAGACAGACAGATACATTTAATCTTCCTGGAAATAAAAGTACAGTCATCATCATCATCCAACAGTAGTGCCAGTCATCATCATCATCCAACAGTAGTGCCAAATATCATCATCCAACAGAAATAGCAGTCATCATCATCATCCAACAGTAGTGCCAGTCATCATCATCATCCAACAGTAGTGCCAGTCATCATCATCCAACAGTAGTACAGCTAGTCATCATCATCATCCAACAGAAAAGCAGTCATCATCATCATCCAAACAGTAGTGCTAGTCATCATCATCATCCAACAGTAGTGCCAGTCATCATCATCATCCAACAGTAGTGCCAGTCATCATCATCCAACAGTAGTGCCAGTCATCATCATCCAACAGTAATGCCAGTCATCATCATCCAACAGGAAAAGGACTAACAATCATCATCCAACAGTAGTGCCAGTCATCATCATCCAACAGTAGTGCCAGTCATCATCATCCAACAGTAGTGCTAAATAATATCATCCAACAGAAAAGCCAGACATCATCATCCAACAATAGTGCTAGTCATCATCATCATCCAACAAGTGCCAGTCATCATCATCACCAACAGTAGTGCCAGTCATCATCATCATCATCCAAATGCAGCCAGCCACACCATCCAACAGAAAAGCTAGTCATCATCATCCAACAGTAGTGCCAGTCATCATCATCCAACAGAAAGCGTCATCATCATCCAACAGTAGTACCAGCTATCTGGCATATAACCCAACCTAAACCTAATTTGCCAAGTTCACTTTTTGTTGAGAGACCTTTTGTGTTTCAGGCATTAATTTCCCATACACTACCTGATAATTAATCACTTAAGTTATTTCACCTTGATTATTAAAACCTTATATTACCTGGGATGAGGTGTGTGTAGGTTAGGTTTGGTTTGGTTTGGTTAGGTTAGGTTAGGTTGAAGGTTACATTGAAATAATCTAGGAATGAGTCTTGAGTTGATCTTTATATTTCGCCACATATTACACGACCCTTACCTGATATAATCTCTACGGTGACAGCAATACGTAACTGAACGAAGCATACTGAT